>NW_027361737.1:29977500-30135000 GCF_039654945.1 Dendrobates tinctorius
ATATCACATATATCGGGGAAAAATGAGAGAACAGCAGCTCTCACTTTCTCTAGACGTATTTAGTTTTGTCCGAAGGCAGGAGGAGTGAAGACAGCGATGATTGCCCATGAGGATCGCATAACATAACAGTGTTACATGACCCCCCAGGAGAGGCAGTGCCAACATTGCTGGAACAGCGCTGGCACTGGAGGTAAGTATAGATGTCATTATTTTACAAAGAAGAAACATGAGGGTGGTCAAGGGGTTGTCAGAGTTGTGAACAATCCTTCAACAACTTTCCTTCAAAAAACAGAACCCAGAAATAGTAGTTTACAGAGGCGAACTTAACACCACTTCATGTCCATCGATTCTATGGCTCTGAAAAATTAATTTATATCATATATGAGTCCCAACATTCCGCTTTATGTCCCAGTGCTCCAGTAACAGACTGCGCACAATAGTGTCTGGTTCTTCCTGGGCCTACGCAAATACAGGCACTTTTTCCTGTGGGCTGACAACTGAGAAACCAAACATTCTCACAATCAGGACCACTGAATAGTGTGGTCTACTAAAGAATTATTTTTTCAAACAGGTAAGCAGTGCATTTTGGAAAGAAGGGATTAATATTGGACAGTGTATGTGTTTGTGCTACAGAAGGTTTGGATTTTTATACTGTTTGCAGTTGTTTATTGAGTAAAGAAAATCAATGAATTCCCACACTGTAGAGTTTGCTATTATGTGTTAAGGTAATTTGGAGATGTTGAATGGCAGAAAATCTTGGATGTGAATAGAGACAATTGTTGCTAATGTCACATTTGTAGATGCTTCATTGTACTAAAGACCGAGATGAGCTAAAATCATACAAATCATATATTACAGTAATTAAAGTAAGTCTGAGCAGATAAACAAATCTCTCTCTGATAATTGCCCAATCAAGCAATTATCTCAGACTGTCAATAGTTACTACAGTTTTCTGGGCATCAATACTACCCACTGCCAGGACAGTTAAATTATCGCATGCAAATCACAGATGTAAGGACCTACATTAATTCCCTCTCTTGGCAAACACTGATACAAAACAATTACATGAAATTCCTTTTCTTCCCAAACAATGACAGCTTTATTTCCAAACGTAGTTTAGCTTGAAAGAGTCTTGAAATGGAAATCAATTGAAGTTAATCGTTTTCCATATGACAAGTTTATACTGAAAGTTAGAGCCTTTAGTTCATCTCATTTTAGTGTTGGAACATAATCTAGGCTGAGCGTGTGAAGCTGATGCTATATTGAAGCAAACCGTAATTAATCACCCCAAACGAAAATTACCTTTTGCAGGTGCTTTCTAAGATAGGAGCAAATCAATAATATTCCTTATTCAGATAAGTGCATTGTACTATTGTTCATCTACATGCACGGTGGTAAAAGATCCAGCCTTATATAATCATAGATGCATTTGGGGGTCTTGGTGGATGTTAATTCTGAAAACCAATGCTCAACATGGGTGTACAATTTTTCAGGAGATATTAGTCTGAATTCAGATGTCTGTAATATGACACTGAAGTCGAACTCTGTACTCCTCCGTGCAGAACATTTCTTTAAAGAGTTATCCAGATCTTTCAATTTTTTTTCTCAAAATGGCCCCTGTAGAGTTGAACGAAAACGGGTCGGTCATATTAAAAAATCGCCAACTTTAGCTAAAGTCGGGTTTCGCCGATCGAAACCCGACCATAGCGTGAGGTTGGCCATGAGGTCGCCGAGCCGAGCGCCAAAGTAGCGTTTGAAATAATGCTTCCAGCGCTTTTTCTCAGCCAATGATGGAGGGCGCACACTGTGGGCAAAGCGATGACATAGGCAGCGGCCACCACCTTCTTAGAGAAGGGCATTGAAGTGATTAGCTGGCTTTGTGTGGCGTCACAGTGGCTATAAAAGGCCGTGACCGCCGACCGCCATCTTACTTCTGCCGATCTTAGAATAGGGAGAGGTGCTGCTGCTGATTCTGAATAAGGGAGAGCGTTAGGCAGGGAAGAAGAAAAAAAATTTGCTTCTGCTGATAGCGCTTTTCACTGTACAGTTAGTGTGCAGTGAAAGGGGAGCAGCAGTGTTGGTGGTGATTAGGCTGCCTTTTAAGTCTACCTGCTAGCTGCATTGCTGTGTGCACACTGCTGTTCAAACTGCTTTTTTCAAAGCACTCCAACTTGTATTATTTTGTTATGGTGAGTTACCGAGCGTTCATTTTTTCACACACCGTACAGCGGTGTATGCTCCTCACACACTACCATGTACCGGCTGGTATCACGGAGAAATACAAGCTATCTGTGTGTGACTCTGGAAAAAAAAGCCGAGGAGATTTTCCATTTTTCCAGACCTGCACCTTATAGAGCTGTCCGCTTTTCAAACAGTTTGGTATATCTGCTGTTTGATAACGGTCAAAACTATACAGAGACAGCGTGTGTCACTCTGTATAAAAATAGACGGAGACTGACAATTTTCCATACAGACACTGTATAGAGCTGTCCGGTTCTCAAACAGTATTGTATATCTGCCATTCGCATTACAGTCACATAATCTTGTTGACTGACAGCTCTGCAGCCTTATCCTTATACTTATTCAGTGTCTGCAGCCTTATTAACTACAGTCATGCTTTGCTAAGTAATACAGATTGATTCTTACCACTATGCACAACCTTTTAAAAGCCGCAAGTGCTTAAAAGAACGTATCCCATAGATCTACAGCAGATGCCCTGCGTTACAATGCAGGCACAGAAATGTTTTAAATTTTTATGTTTTTGTGAAACTGGCTTTGAACAATCACATACTATGTGTGCCCTTTAAGTTGTCGGATTTCTCCAAATTTTTCGCTTTCATTCATTGTAAATTTGGTGCTGCCATGCAATAACAAAGATGGATTTTGTGTAAACCCCTTCTACAAATGGGTGATCCCACGGTTTCGGTGGGATTGTCATTCCCACATGGACCTAGGTACAGGATTTAATGGGAATCTGTCACCCCATTTTTCGAGTATCAGCTGCCGGCACCGCCATCAGGGGCTTATCTACAGCATTCTGGTCCGGTGCCTGCGCACTGCAGTTTTCTGCTCTGCCCTCAAAAGGGCAGAGCAGTGCGCCTGCGAAGGAGCCATGACAGGCAGCAAAGAAGATGGGAGGCGCCGGACCGCAACACCCATCGGACCAAGACCGGACCGCCACCGGTTGAGTATAATCTCATTTTTTTTATCTTTCAATTTACATCGGGGCTTATCAACAGCATTAAGAATGCTGTAGATAAGCCCCTGATGGCGGTGCCGGCAGCTGATACTCGAAAAATGGGGTGACAGATTCCCTTTAAAAATCACCATTCTACTAACAGTAGTGCTGGTAAGTTTTCAATCAAGCAGGGATTACATTGATATAAAGTTGTGTTTCCATGGGAGGCCAGTTTTTAAATCATGACACTGTCATAGGAATGATGTATGTTATGTAAATGGAGAGTAGTTTCTTTTAACAATATATTTTGAACATCTATACATTATATTACACTGTCTACATTATGGCTAATGTTTTTCCATGATTTTTTGTCCAGTTTATTGAGGCTTCCAATGTATCCTCTATTGACAGAGAATTTGCAATAATTCATGTACAGTGACTAATGAGTTTTTGGCGCTATTCCTTTATATAACAGCTAAGATCTCCTTCGGTGGTTGTTGTGTCCTTAATCATACAAAACAATTACATTAATACTTTCCTATAGGTTCTGGAGATGACAAGGATCTCCTAGGAGGTACATAGTTATATGCTCTGTGAGAAGTAAAAGAAAAAGCATTATATAAGAAGCCTGGTAAACGATGAAGGCAATTGTCATTTATGTAAGACGCAGTACAAATATTTGTTTCCTGGAGGGTTTTTTGAGGAAGTATGATTACTTTTTGAGTAAACAAAGAGTGTTTCTGGTAAGGCTGCAGCCCACATTGAAAACACCCCATGCGGAGAGTCTGTTGTAACTGGATTTGTTAAAGTAATACATTTCTTATTATTCAAGATTGCTGCCTGAACAATGAAAGTCCCGTGTGGAGAGCCCTATTTTTATGTAATCATGAAATCTAAATAGGGGACTTGAACAATGAGCACTTTTATGTTGGTATATTGCAATAGTAAATGAAAACAGCTCAAACCACTATAATATTGCTTCATATTGCTGTATGTGTTCTTTTAATAAGCCCCCTTGGGGTTCATACCACCAAACATTGACAACAATGCCAGTATTCTACATAATAGTCCTGGTTCATCAAGACCAGCATGAACAACAATCGTCTTGATGAGGTGGGGAGTTGGAGTCAAACACTACTGATTCATTAAGTGGTGAACAAATCAGGAGCCTCTCACAATTGATGTTCACCTCCATTAAGTAAGATTTATCAGCTCGTTGTGAATTAGACAATATGTGGCATCACGCCCCCCATGACATACCAGTTCAGCTCTTTATGGCAAGGCTTAGGAAAATGCCAATTTTACGTTACATAAAAAAAATAGCAATTTACTCTAAAATTCTGGTGTTATTGCCTTTGATTAATTGGGGCCTTCAAGTTACACCTCTATAAACAACTTATTATGTACTGTTGCATTTTTGAGTTTGTAGCAGAAGGGGAAGAGGTGTCAACAGTAGACCAGTAATAGAGGGCAAGAATACAATAATAATCATTTTTGTTATATAGAACCAATGTATTCAGCAGCACTTTACAACTCCGAGGGAACAGGTATCATCATACCTAACAGACCGGACATTCAGCGTCTCCCACTCACACACCACCTCCTCACCTCGCCCCCTATCTGTCGGAGTCCCACAAGGTTCAGTCCTAGGGCCCCTGCTGTTCTCTATTTACACCTTTGGCCTGGGACAGCTCATAGAATCTCATGGCTTTCAGTATCATCTTTATGCTGATGACACACAGATCTACATCTCTGGACCAGATATCACCTCCCTACTAACCAGAATCCCTCAATGTCTGTCCACTATTTCATCCTTCTTCTCCACTAGATATCTGAAACTCAACATGGACAAAACAGAATTCATCATCTTTCCCCCATCTCACGTGACCCCCCCTACGAACCTATCAATTACAGTAAATGACTGCCCACTCTCCCCAGTCCCACAAGCTCGCTGCCTCGGAGTAATCCTTGATGCTGATCTCTCCTTCAAACCACATATCCAAACCCTTTCCACTTCCTGCCGACTTCAACTCAAAAATATTTCACGCATCCGTTCATTCCTCACCCAAGAATCTGCAAAAACCCTAGTCCATGCCCTCATCATCTCTCGCCTTGACTACTGCAACCTCATGCTCTGCGGCCTCCCCTCAAACACTCTCGCACCCCTCCAATCTATTCTAAACTCTGCTGCCCGGCTAATCCACCTGTCCCCCCGCTATTCCCCAGCTTCTCCCCTCTGTCAATCCCTTCACTGGCTCCCAATTGCCCAGAGACTCCATTACAAAACCCTAACCATGACATACAAAGCCATCCACAACTTGTCTCCTCCATACATCTGTGACCTCGTCTCCCGGTACTTTCCTGCACGCAACCTCCGATCCTCACAAGATCTCCTTCTCTACTCCCCTCTTATCTCCTCTTCCCACAATCGCATACAAGATTTCTCTCGCGCATCACCCCTACTCTGGAACTCTCTACCACAACATATCAGACTCTCACCTACCATCGAAACCTTCAAAAAGAGCCTGAAGACCCACCTCTTCCGACAAGCCTATAACCTGCAGTAACCACCGATCGACCAAACCGCTGCACGACCAGCTCTACCCTCGCCTACTGTATTATCAACCATCCCTTGAAGATTGTGAGCCCTCGCGGGCAGGGTCCTCTCTCCTCCTGTACCAGTTATGACTTGTATTGTTTAAGATTATTGTACTTGTTTTTATGTATACCCCCCTCACATGTAAAGCGCCATGGAATAAATGGCGCTATAACAATAAATAATAATAATAATAATAAATAATAATAATAATAATAACAGGTGCAAAAAATAACACACATTATAGAGAAGGGGTAGCTCACCAATTTAAACAAGAGGTGTGAAGGCCCTGCTCACAGTCTTGCAATTTATAAGGAAATAGGAATGACAAAAAAGGTAAAATGTTGTGAATTCTCTTTCTGGACTCCCTCTGGTGGTTACTGAAGGTAGTGGAGCTGGTCAGATTGACAGAGGTGTTGCGAGTTCTCTTTCTGGGCTCCCTCTGATGGTTACTAGAGGTAGTGGAGCTGGTCAGATTGACAGAGGCTTGCCACCTGATAATGATGATGACGATTGGAGATCTGGGGTATCTGACTGGTGTATTTAAGACAGCTGACTTCCTTCAATCCCTGCTGGTGATTTTCTTCCTGTGCCTTTTGAGGTCTAATGTCTGATGTCTCCTGCTCTGTTCCTGCATGGTTCAGCTAAGTGGTTCTTTTGCTAATCTTTTTGCATTTGATCTGGTTTTGTCTATCTCTGCTTTGTGCGGGTCAACTTACTCCTGCTGGGGCTGTGCTGGATCACCGCCCATATGATATTGCTTGTGTCAGTTTGTTCTGACCCCTGTTATATTGGTCTCTTTTTGCTTTGCTTTCAGTATATACCAGAGTGCTGATATAGTGGGGGTGAAGTCGTGTGACTTCAGTGATTTTTGTGCATCGGACGTGTTGGATTTTTCAGGGTTTTTGCGTGATTGCAGACAATGTCTTTCCTTTCCTGTCCTGTCTATTCAGTTTGGGACCCATCATTTTCTCAGTCTATTTTTCAGCCTGCATTTGTGTTTTCATCTTGTCTCACCGACAATATGTTGGGGGGCTGTCTATTCCTTTGGGGTCTGCTCCAGGGCAGTTTAGATTTCACTTTTCTTGCTTCAGGCTGAGTTAGTTCTCCGGCTGTGCCGAGGTGTCTAGGGCATCGTAGGTATGCTCCACAGCTACTGCTAGTTGTGTGGATAGGATCAGGGGTCTGCAATCTGCTTAGTTACCAACCTCTCTGGTTTACTGGTGGCTTAGCCTGGTCCTGCTATCCTCCTCGCTGACCCATTCATAACAGAATCAAGTCAGAAACCCCAGATCTCCAATAGTCATCATCGTTATCAGGTGGCAAGCCTCTGTCAATCTGACCAGCTCCACTACCTTCAGTAACCACCAGAGGGAGTTCAGAAAAAGAATTTACAACAGTAAAAAGTGAACCAGTCACCACACAAGATTTATCTATGTCCAGATACAAAGTGCTATTGAGTGCATGTAGTGTGTGGGAACAGATAATAGAAAGAATCAGAGACAATTGTTGGGAAAAAGAACTGAGAAAAGTTAGATTAGCTAGCTGATACAACAGGCCAGCCTAGATAGATGAGCTTAAACCTGTGAAAGCTGAGAATTGCCCAGATTTTCCTGGATAGAATGTTCCAGAGAACTGAAACAGCCTGAGTAAAGTCTTTGCGATGGATTTGCAAAGTTCAGATTATGAAAGAGGTTAGTCTAAGATCATTATCAGAATGTAGAACACAGGTAGGGTTGTAGACATAGATGAAGGGGGAGATGCATGGTGGTAAAGAATTGTGGCGAGCGTTGGGGGTGAGTGTGATGAGTTTATGTTGTATTCTGTAGTGGACAAGTGCTATAATTGTGAGCCAGTGGAAACAGCTTTGTTGTAGGCAAACAAAACTCTAATTCTGACTGCTACATTCAGAACAGAGTGTATAGGGGAGAGATAAATGAGAGAAAGTCGATTAGTACAGTAGTAAGTTGGATTAATCAAGATGAGAATAAATCAGAGCAACAGTAAAAATGTTTGCATTTTCTACGGAACAAAAAGCTGAGATTCTAGAAATACATCATTTTTAAGGTGCAGGTGATATAAGGAGCAAGAGCTAAAGTAGATGCACCATTAATTTTGTCAGATTGGTAGGCTCAGCACTATAAAGAGGACCTTTCACCAGTTTGAGCATATTAAACTGGCAGCATCAGGGAAATGTGGTTTAAGAGATGAGTTAAATGTAGTTTTTATTTTATAATTTCTCCTCTCTAATGCAGAGATATTATTTTGTAAAGTTTAGTTTATCATTTATATTATAGTTCATCTGGGCATCACCAGAGATTTTTTTCTTGAGGCGTGTACTTCTTCATCTATATGAGATTTACCAACCGTAAGCAGGCAGTATCATGCATGAGAAAAAGACACAACTCCTCACTGACCTCTGCAGCTACTGTATAGAAATATGGCAGAGCTGAGTTATGTATCATTACAAACACTTCCAGATCTCATCTTACATCATATTCCCTTTATATTCTACTAAATAAGATAATAAATTATTAGTAGTGATGGGCAAACATGCTTGGGTAACATCTTATCTTAGTATCTCGGGTGTGCTCATATATTGTGCTTGTGTCTCTGTGGCTGCATGATTTGCGGCTGTAAGGCTAGTTTCACATTTGCAGACGGAGGAGCTGCGGACTTCCTTCGTGAAGCTCCGCCCCCTTCCGTGCCTCCTCCGGTCAGCTCCGCCTATGGCCGCATACTTCTGCATGCGGCCTGCGTACCTATCTTTAGCATTGGGTACGCAGGCCGTGGCGCTGTATGCAGATGCCTCCGCATGAATTGTTTTGACTATGCAGCAAACAAAACAAACTCCAACATGCTGTGTTTGGCACAGGTCGCCGCACCGTCAAAATGACGCATGCGGAGGCATCTGCATACAGCGGCACGGCCTGCATACCCAATGCTAAAGATAGGGTACGCAGGCCGCATGCAAAAGTATGCGGCCATAGGCGGAGCTGACTAGAGGAGGCGCGGCAGGGGAGCGGAGCTTCACGGAGGAAGTCTGCAGCCCTCCGCAGCTCCTCCGTCCCCAAATGTGAAACCAGCCTTAGACAACCTGAAGGCATGTGGGTATTCCCTAGCAAATGGGCAATCCCTGCATGTGTTCAGGCTCTCTAAGAGCCACAAATCTTGCAGCCATGGGGACTCGGACATAATATACGAGCACGCCCAAGATTCTCAGATAAGACGTTATGTGAGCACGTTTGCTCATCACTAATTATTTATATACAGTGAGGAATGATGAACTGCCATCTTTCACTTTCTAACTATATGAAAGAAGCTATGTAATCATCATTGGTAACTTTGATAGTCTATGCTCTCCCAAGTTCCCTTCCTCTCTGTGGGGAATTACTGTACTGTGTTACAGTCTATGCAACATCATCATATAGAAATTTATGCTGAGATGGTGACCTCATGAGAGAATAATTAGTCAAATAGGATATATATATAGAAGAAATCTGATATTCATGTTTAATGGATTTATATTTTTATTAAAGCAATCCAAATTTGTGCATTACTTTATTCTTCAATTCTAGCTTCTGACCTTCTTTAGACACAGATTGTAAATAGAATAATGGGAAGAAGATATTTAAGCTGACGTGATAACCAATGGTGATCACCATTGGTGCTGCAATGGCAGGAATGTTATTCTAATTAGACGATCAGCCAGCCCCGCAGACATTGTCAGGTTTGGTCAATCTTTCATGTGTATGGCCATGCTAGATCATGTTTATGGCCATGCTAGGCCACTGTGTGACGCTTCTTGCCGTGGTTTTTTTTTTCTGAGACAAAATTAAATTCATCATGCCCATTCTTTATTTCCACTGATAGACAGTTGTAATACAACAATACATATTCGATGCTCCTTAAAACTTTTCTGGACCTTAAAGTCTGGATGATTTATCTCCTCAATTTCAGCTTCACTTTTCTTCTGTCAAAAATTCAAACTTTCTGTCTTAAATTGTGTTGGTCCCTCTTGTGCCAACAAACTAGCTCTGTTCCATCAAGTCATTGACTCCTCAAGACCTCAAAGTGTAGTGTAATATATGGCACCAAGCCATTACCAGCAGATCCTGTAAGAAGTGAGCTGGAGATTGTGATTATCAGGCTTGTTTTTCCCAGCCCAACCTAAAGATGGACAATTGTATTGACAACTGGGAATTTTGGAGGCAAATTTTGAACTCTCTGTAATTTTTCTTTTTCCTTGAATCAGTCTAATTTTTTTTTTCTTAAATACAGCAGCAAGAGCATTATCGTGCCACAAGAAGCCACTGACCTTAGGGAATAATGCTGAATGAGGAAGTGTACTTTGTATAATGTTTAGGTATATGGTATAGAAGGTAGAGTAACTCAGCAAAACAATGCCCATAGCTAAACATTACTGTACCTCCACCAGTTTACTTTCTTTCCATTGTGCCTTATAGTGCCATCTCCTCCAAAGGTATGAATTACTATGTGGTACATATATTCAACAAAGATCTATTTAAAGATATAAATGTACTGAACATTGTAATATAGCATCAACCTTTGGGCATATTGAATTGGATCTTTCACTACTCAGGCAACCCCTTCTCAATCACCATAATCTCCCTTTTATAAAACAATAGCAGCTATACTCAATACTTGGGGCTTGCTATATCACACAATCCTTTGGCAAATCAAAATTCTGGAGGAAGTCAGAACTGCAGCTGCTCTTGTAACAAGGGCACTGGGGGGGCTAGTGGTGGCCGGGTTATTTAAAGATACAGTGCATAGGCAGAGTCCACTGAGCACACAATCAGCGAGCACCCCCGGTCCCTTGCACATAGACAGAAGGGACCAACACAGTTATTTCCCCTCAGATTACCTTGTCCTCTGGTCATAACAGTCCAGATGAATAAGAGTCCGGAAAGCAGCCATTGTCCAACAGGGAAACATTTTTTTATTGAGCAGTGATGAGGAAATAAGGCACAAATACAACACTGGTTTTTCCTACTCTCTCCTTGTCACGCTTTCCACCCACACCCACAGCAGTTGCAGCAGCCAAGGTTTAGTGGAATTCCACACGCTGGGGTTAACCTTTTCAGAAGCGGGGGCCCTTTCAGAATCCTGAGGCCCGTGTTGCAGTCCTTAGCCTTGTAGTCTTCGGGACCTCTCCTGAGTCCCTAGAGTCCTTGGAGTCCCTGAAGTCAGGGGCAACAGACCTCTCCCGTCCAGGGGGTCTGGCAGTGCCCCATCCGTGAAACATGTCTGCTCTGTCCAATATGCCTGGGCAGTTCTGACTAGAAAGCAGCAGTTTCCTGTTCTCTCTCTGCTGCTGGCCCAGCCCACAATATTAACTGTTGCTGTCCCTGCCTCTATTAGATGTATTGCATACATGGCAGATACAGCACATTAAAGGGAACATTCACATAATACATCGTATAAACACATAGTACATTCAAGTGCATAAGATATATATCAAGGCCCCACAGGGTCACACAGAAGGAGGAGAGGGCGCAACTGAGAGAACCTGCCACCTCCTTACACTCTCAAACCTGGTTTTCAGTTACATCTGAAGGAGGGGAGAGGAGAGTGAAGCTGCCAATTGTGAAGAGGTATTCAGGATAATTCATTTTCAAAGTATCTCTGTGGAGATTACTAACTTGCATAAAGCCATGATCAAAATATGGTGGAACATTAAGAGCTTAGAGGAATACAATAAATCGGGCATTCTTCCCAGGGGGCTTAGAGTCAAAATCTTTCCCGTATGAGAAGTTGACTGATTTCAAACAGGTTTGGGAGAACGGTCTTTTAAAATATTCAACCATAATTATCAATATGCTTATTGAACATGATCGCAATCTATTAATTAAACTCAAAGAAGACATCAAAAGCAAGGAGACTAAACTGAATACATTTGACTCCCAGAAGCCTGTGCTACCATTTCAACAGCATATCAAGGAGACCATTGATAGTTTCCAAAAAGACATTATACAAGGCAAAAAACATAAATTTGTGCGTGATAAAACCGATTTTAACAACAAACAAGCATTCAAGTGGTCACATCATGGAAATAAGAGACCTGTAAGATCTGATAAATTCAAAGGCTGGGATCCCGCATCTATGGCTGGGGACTCAACTACCAGTGTTGTATTTATCCTCAGAAATAACTGACCAGGAAGGCACAGTAGGAGAGGTCAACAAAAACCCTCTTAATCAAAGAAAAATAGGTCAGCGCTACAGGAATTGGCCCCCTGCCTACAAGCGGGAGATGAGACAGAACAGGAGGAAAGGATAATTAATGTCATCACTAGCAATGGATCAGGCAGCTCTCATTCAAACTGCTTTATCTCGAGCCCTCAATAATCGATACTTTCCCACAGTATGAGAGAAACGCCTTTCATGATCTTCTGCACTTAATACAGGAAAATGAGGATGTGGGGAGGAGGACTCCCAGGCAGTGACCGGGCAGGTACCCAGGGGACCGCCATCAGGGTTCCTGAGGGAACGATACTGGGAGGACAGTAAAGGAAGAGACTTGACTGAAGTTGTCAGGGAAACAGGGGGCGGGGCAAGGATAAAAGGAGCAGGGGGCCCGCTGAAGTGGCAGTTGGGAGAGAGTGTGACAGGAGGCAGGAAGCCAGGTGACTTGGAGGGACACCGACAGGAGCCTGTGAGGAGAATACTGCGCACTCACCGGCAAGGGAGATGTGAGAGACTTTTACCAGAGACCACTTCCTGCCCCCGTTCGCAGAGAGACACGCCCGCCGCCCCCCGCCTTTGTGAGACAGATCCCTTACCTCAGGTCGCGGCTGTGACTAGACGTAAAACGGCCACAGAGGCCTGGACACTGCGCCCCGGCCTTCTCCCACCGCGGCGACCCTGTCATCACCGGCCTCAGGGGACACCGCCTCGTCCTAGGAGACATTAGAGGCCCATTTCCCGGCTGTGGAGGGACCCTTATCAGAGGACAGCTACTGGTCATTTGGGGAACTGCATCATTACCGCTCCCCACCAACATCGTTTCTTCAGGGCCTGTTGCGCCCCACCGACATCGTTTCTTCAGGGCCTGCTGCGCCCCACCGGCATCGTTCCTTCAGGGCCTGTTGCGCACCACCGTCATAGTTTCTTCAGGGCCTGTTGCGCCCCACCGACATCGTTTCTTCAGGGCCTGCTGCGCCCCACTGGCATTGTTCCTTCAGGGCCTGTTGCGCCCCACCGTCATCGTTTCTTCAGGGCCTATTGCGCCCCACCGGCATCGTTTCTTCAGGGCCTGTTGCTCCCCACCGCCATCGTTTCTTCAGGGCCTGTCGAGCCCAAATCTTCCCGGGATATCGAGGCATCAAGACAGCCACATCAACGATCTCTAAGTGGCCGCATCTGCGATCCAGAGTGACGCAAGGAAGGATAAGTGCACTATAGCCATAAGTACTATAGTTTGGCCACGTTTTGGCTTTCTACACCCGGACTAGCCGGGATACTCCCAGTTTCCTTAGCAAAGTATTGTTTATTTTATTGAGTCCCTGCGAGGACAGACTTGTGTTTACCCCTTTCTGCTTGTTCAGCATAGCCCTAGGGGCTCCAATTTATAAAAGTTGATTATACAAGTTATACCCTGTCTCGTGTCTCGTCACTGCATCCTGAGAATCTGCTGGTCACTACACTTGGCGTAGTCGGCAGGATGCAGTCTCCGAGCGCAGACAACTGCAAAGTATACAGTCGCACGGACTCGAACATATTATGTTAACACCCGAGCATGCTCAAATAAGACTTTATCCGAGTACGTTCGGTCATCATTAATTAGGGACCATTCAGAGCATGCTTACTTAAGATCAATGTGCATGTGACGTCACGTCATGACGTTATGACCTCCTGCACCTCAGAGCCAAAAGTCCTATCCTAGCATGAGAGGCCCAGGGAATTCAGCATGATTGGAAGTGATCAAAACATACATAGATGACCGGACATGTGATGGTGAGGAGCGGAGGGACCAGAGAAGTGAAAGCTGGGGTGTGTTTAAGGATGGTTTTATTTTTAACATCTTACATTTATTAAGCTCTGGGCTCTAGAGAGAAGCCAGGGCATAATAAGCTACAATAAATTTGCAAAGAATAACTTCTCTGCACATCAAATTTCCCAGGAAAATATGTTTGAACAGGTGGGCAGCACGGAGGCTCAGTGGATAGCACTGCAGCCTTGCAGCCAGGGGTGAACCTAGCCTCTCTGCTACCTGAGGCAAACAGCAAAATGACGCCCCCCCCACACAGAAAGTAAATTCCCATATCTATCCTGTAAAACTGAGTACAATAGTGGACATTTTGATTTAGATAAATTGAAAAAAAAGGTGTCCAAACACAAGGATGTCAGCGGCATCACACGCACATAGAAGAACAACACAGAAGTATCCAGAACAAGGGTCATTAATGGCAATGGTAGGCCTGGCACAGGGCCGGACTGGGACAAAAAAGCAGTCCTGCCACACAAATCCCACCAGCCCACAAACTACAGCACTCCTCACCCCAATCAGTGAATTTGTGCTATACTTTGTTGTCCCCTCATCACTCTCTTTAAGGCGTTATTTGAAGAGCCACATGTGAATGGCACCACAGTGTGGGTGAGTCCTTGCTCAGTGGTGGCGGCACGCTGACCTTAACAGGACCGTGACAAAGATAAGATTTTTTTATTTTTACGGCTCAACATTATAAAATTCTTTGAAGCACTTGGGGGTTCAAGGTGCTCACCCCACATTTAGATAAATTCCTTAGGGTATCTACTTTCTAAAATGATGTCACTTATTGGTGGTTTCCATTGGGGGCTCTCCAAACGCAACATGGCTTCCGATCTCAATTCAGCCAATTTTGCATTGAAAAGTCAAACGCCGCTCTTTCCCTTCCGAGCTCTGCCATGCATCCAAACAGTAGTTTACCTGCATATATGGGGTATCAGCATACTCAGAACAAATTGTACAACATCTTTTGGGATCCGAATTTTCTTGCTACCCTTGATAAAATACCGTATATACTCGAATATAAGTCGAGATTTTCAGCCCAAAAAATTGGGCTGAAAGTCCCCCTCTCGTCTTATATTCGAGTCATATACAAAGGGGGTCGGAGGGGGTGGATGTGTCAGGTCATACTTAGCCGTCCTGACGCTGTGTCTTGAGCCCCCAGCTTCTCCCCGTGCTCTCTCTTCCTGCCTTCAGCGGTCACGTGGTGCCGCTCATTAAAACTCATGAATATGCGCATATTCATGAGTTTTAATGAGCGGTACCACATGACCGCTGAAGGCAGGAAGAGAGAGCGTGGAGAAGCTGGGGGCTCGAGACACAGCGTCAGGACGGGTAAGTATAGCGATACTCACCTGTCCTGCGTCCATGGCTGCTTGCTGCTGTCTGTCATCGGTCAGTGACTTCAGACAGCAGAGGGTGCGGTGACGTGGTTAGTGCGCGCCGCGCCCACTGCAGTCTGAACGTCACTGACTGATGACGTGGCAGATAGCGGTGAGCAGCCATGGACGCAGGACAGGTGAGAATCTGACACCCAGCGATGGAGAGGTGAGTATGTCTTTTTTTTATTTTTACATGCAGCAGCAGCATGGGGGCAGCATATGGGGGAACAATCTATGGAGCTTCTTCTGGGGTCAGCATATGGGGGAACAATCTATGGAGCTTCTTATGGGGGCAGCATATGAGGGAGCAATCTATGGAGCTTCTTATGGGGGCAGCATATGGGGGAACAATCTATGGAGCTTCTTATGGGGGCAGCATATGGGGGAACAATCTATGGAGCTTCTTATGGGGGCAGCATATGGGGGAACAATCTATGGAGCTTCTTATGGGGACACCATATGGGGGAATAATCTATGGAGCATTTCCCACCCTAGACTTATACTCGAGTCAATAAGTTCTCCCAGTTTTTTGTGGCAAAATTAGGGGGGTCGACTTATACTCGGGTCGACTTATACTCGAGTATATACGGTAAAACAAATTGGATCTGAAGTAAATTTTTTGTGAAAAAAAATTAAATGTTAATTTTATTTAAACATTCCAAAAATTCCCGTGAAGCATCTGAAGGGTTAATAAACTTCTTAAATGTGGTTTTGCGCACCTTGAGGGCTGCAGTTTTTAGAATGGTGTCACTATTGGGTATTTTTTGTTATATTGATCCCCCAAACTCACTTCAAATGTGAGGTGGTCGCTAAAAAAATGGTTTTGTAAAATTTAGTTGGAAAAATGAGAAATCGCTGATCAAATTTTAACCCTTATAACTTTCTAACAAAAAAAAGTTTTGTTTCCAATATTGTGCTGATGCAATGTAGACATGTGGGAAATGTTATTTATTAACTATTTTGTGTGACATCTGTTTTAAAAGCATGAAAATTCAAAGTTGGAAAATTGCGAAATTTTCAAAATTTTCGCCAAATTTCCATTTTTTTCACAAATAAACGCAAGTGATATCAAAGAAATTTTACCACTAACATGAAGTACAATATGTCACAAGAAAACAACGCCAGAATCACCGGGATCCATGGAAGCGTTCCAGAGTTATTACCTCATAAAGTGACAGTGGTCAGAATTGTAAAAATTGGCCCAGGCATTAACATGCAAACCACCCTTGGGGGTAAAGGAGTTAATTCATAATGAGTAATTGCACAAAGAACATTATCCTTATTGATTCACATATTGTCTTTGTTGCATAGGATGCATCTCCCTCTGGTCCGGAGCGCACAGATCTGAGCGTGCACTGTTGTGGTTGGTACTTGCCCAATATGGGTGGATTTAATTTAGCTTATACTGTGCTTGTGAAGTGAATACTTTGTGCTTAGACCCTATGGCTAGAGTTGAGCGAAACGGGTCGAAAAAATTCAAAAGTCGCCGACTTTTGGGAAAGTCGGGTTTCATGAAACGAAACCCGACCCTAGGATGAGGTCGGCCATGAGGTCGGCGACTTACGCGCCAAAGTCGCGTTTCAAAAGTTTGTTTTGCGCTCTTTTTCAGCCAATCAGGATCCACGGACACTGTAGGCAACGTGATGACATAGGCACGGGTCACCACCATCTTTCAGAAGGGCATGCAAGTGATTGGCTTGCTTTGGTGGGCGTCACAGGGGGTATAAAAGGGCGTGCACGCCGACCGCCATCTTACTTCTGCCGATCTTAGCATAGGGAGAGGTTGCTGCTGATTCTGTAGGGAGAGCGTTAGGCAGGGAAGAAGACAAAAAAACTGCTTCTGCTGCTAGCGATTTGGCCTGCACAACACACCAGTCACTGTGTGTGCAGTGCAAGGGGAGGCTATATAGTGGTGTATCAGTGGTGTTGGTTGTTGGGCTGCCTTCTAAGGCTTACTGACAGGCTGGCATTGCTGTTTACCCACTGCTCCGCAAACTGCTTTTTTAAAAGCAATCCAATCTCCCTTATCCTCTAGTCACTTTGGTCACAGCTGCGCCATCGAGCCTGTCACATAGCGCTCAGATATTCATTGGGCCTCAAACTGCTTAAGCAATCCCAATTTTTTTTTTTGTCCTGCTGAGAAGAAAAAAAAACTGCTTCTGCTGCTGATAGCAATTTGGCCTGCACAACACACCAGTCACTGTGTGTGCAGTGCAAGGGGAGGCTATATAGTGGTGTATCAGTGGTGTTGGTTGTTGGGCTGCCTTCTAAGGCTTACTGACAGGCTGGCATTGCTGTTTACCCACTGCTCCGCAAACTGCTTTTTTAAAAGCAATCCAATCTCCCTTATCCTCTAGTCACTTTGGTCACAGCTGCGCCATCGAGCCTGTCACATAGCGCTCAGATATTCATTGGGCCTCAAACTGCTTAAGCAATCCCAATTTTTTTTTTTGTCCTGCTGAGAAGAAAAAAAAACTGCTTCTGCTGCTGATAGCAATTTGGCCTGCACAACACACCAGTCACTGTGTGTGCAGTGCAAGGGGAGGCTATATAGTGGTGTATCAGTGGTGTTGGTTGTTGGGCTGCCTTTTAAGGCTTCCTGACAGGCTGGCATTGCTGTTTAGCCACTGCTCCGCAAACTGCTTTTTTAAAAGCAATCCAATCTCCCTTATCCTCTAGTCACTTTGGTCACAGCTGTGCCATCGAGCCTGTCACATAGCGCTCAGATATTCATTGGGCCTCACACAATCCAAAAGTGTCCAGTGTCCAAAAGTGTGTGCAGACATTCAAAATCTCACTTATCCTCTAGTCACTTAGGTCACAGCTGTGCCATCGAGCCTGTCACATAGCGCTCAGATATTCATTGGGCCTCACACAATCCAAAAGTGTCCAGTGTCCAAAAGTGTGTGCAGACATTCAAAATCTCACTTATCCTCTAGTCACTTAGGTCACAGCTGTGCCATCGAGCCTGTCACATAGCGCTCAGATATTCATTGGGCCTCACACAATCCAAAAGTGTCCAGTGTCCAAAAGTGTGTGCAGACATTCAAAATCTCACTTATCCTCTAGTCACTTAGGTCACAGCTGTGCCATCGAGCCTGTCACATAGCGCTCAGATATTCATTGGGCCTCACACAATCCAAAAGTGTCCAGTGTCCAAAAGTGTGTGCAGACATTCAAAATCTCACTTATCCTCTAGTCACTTAGGTCACAGCTGTGCCATCGAGCCTGTCACATAGCGCTCAGATATTCATTGGGCCTCACACAATCCAAAAGTGTCCAGTGTCCAAAAGTGTGTGCAGACATTCAAAATCTCACTTATCCTCTAGTCACTTAGGTCACAGCTGTGCCATCGAGCCTGTCACATAGCGCTCAGATATTCATTGGGCCTCACACAATCCAAAAGTGTCCAGTGTCCAAAAGTGTGTGCAGACATTCAAAATCTCACTTATCCTCTAGTCACTTAGGTCACAGCTGTGCCATCGAGCCTGTCACATAGCGCTCAGATATTCATTGGGCCTCACACAATCCAAAAGTGTCCAGTGTCCAAAAGTGTGTGCAGAGATTCAAAATCTCACTTATCCTCTAGTCACTTAGTTCACAGCTGTGCCATCGAGCCTGTCACATAGCGCTCAGATATTCATTGGGCCTCACACAATCCAAAAGTGTCCAGTGTCCAAAAGTGTGTGCAGACATTCAAAATCTCACTTATCCTCTAGTCACTTAGGTCACAGCTGTGCCATCGAGCCTGTCACATAGCGCTCAGATATTCATTGGGCCTCACACAATCCAAAAGTGTCCAGTGTCCAAAAGTGTGTGCAGACATTCAAAATCTCACTTATCCTCTAGTCACTTAGGTCACAGCTGTGCCATCGAGCCTGTCACATAGCGCTCAGATATTCATTGGGCCTCACACAATCCAAAAGTGTCCAGTGTCCAAAAGTGTGTGCAGACATTCAAAATCTCACTTATCCTCTAGTCACTTAGGTCACAGCTGTGCCATCGAGCCTGTCACATAGCGCTCAGATATTCATTGGGCCTCACACAATCCAAAAGTGTCCAGTGTCCAAAAGTGTGTGCAGAGATTCAAAATCTCACTTATCCTCTAGTCACTTAGGTCACAGCTGTGCCATCGAGCCTGTCACATAGCGCTCAGATATTCATTGGGCCTCACACAATCCAAAAGTGTCCAGTGTCCAAAAGTGTGTGCAGACATTCAAAATCTCCCCTGTCCTATAGACACCTTGTACCTTGTTTTACATACTATATAGTTTGTTGGATTTTGTCTACATTTCTACCAAAAATGAGGAAGGCTGGTGGAAGAGGCCGTGGAATTGGGCGGGGGTTGGCAGCTGGTAATGATGGTGTTGGTGGTGGATCTGATGGTAGTGGCAAGAGCAAAATAGGACCGAATGCAGGAGGTGTTGAGCCTGCGTCATCGTCTGGCTACATAAGGCCTCGAACGCTTAGTTTTCTAGGAGTTGGCAAATCGCTTTTAAAGCCAGAGCATCAGGAAAAAGTTTTGTCTTACATTGCTGACTCAGCCTCCAGCTCTATCGCCTCCTCTTCTTCAGTTGTAAAAAGTAAAAGCACTGAGTCGTCATTGGAGGCTCATGTTCATGAACCACACCTTTCCTTGTGTCCTTCACCCCAACCAAGATTGAAGGATGACGCAGGCCATACTACTGATTACTCCATGGAGCTGTTTTCACATACCATGCCTGGATTATCAAGTGAAATGGTGAATTACCCAGGCCAAGATGAATCTGACATGGAGTGCACTGATGCACAGCCACTGATGGATGATTCTGCTGGTACATTCACTCAGAGCACTACATTGTCCTCGCAGTGTACAGAGCCAGATTCTGACCCTGATGAGACTCAGGTGCCCCTTCCCGCACACTATACCACCATACACGGTGACACAGAGGAAGGTGCACATGACATAGAAGAGGAGGTGATGGATGACCCAGTTGTTGACCCAGATTGGCATCCATTGGGGGAAGAGGGTGCTGCTTCCAATAGCTCAGATGAGGAGCATCCACAGCAGACATCGACATCGCAACAGCTGTTATCTGGCAGGCCCGTAGCACTCCAAAGACAGGTTCCAAACATCTAAAGAGTTGCTGGACAGCTTGTCCAGAGGGTCAAAAGATCACAGCGTGCTAGGCCGCAAAATGTCTGCCAAAGTAGGAAGAGTGCAGTGTGGCAGTTTTTTGAACAAAATCCTCATGATCAGGCCAAGGTTATCTGTAAGAAGTGCGCAAAGACCTTTAGCCGAGGGAAAAATCTGAAAAATTTGAATACCAGTTGCATGCTTAGACATTTAACCAGCATGCACTTGCAAGCGTGGACACAACACCAAACCTCAAGTGCCACATGTGCAACTGATCACAACGAAGGTAGTCATCAACGCTACATTGTTTCCCCCACTGTAAGCCCACCGGTTAGCACAGCAGCAAATTTTGAGGTGTCGTTGCAAGGCTACAGCAGTCAGGGAATCCCACTGTTATATCAACGAAAGACTGATTCTAGGCCATCAGAAAGAACACCAACTCCATCACCATCATCAACCCTCTCTCATTTCTCCCTGTCCACCGCTACTTCCACCATATGCAGCTCTCAAGTCCAGCTCACCCTCCCAGACACTATGAGTAGGTCAAGAAAGTACTCAGTCTCTCATCCGCGTACACTGGGTTTGAACGCCCACATTGCCAAACTAATCTCGTTTGAGATGATGCCCTTTCGGTTGGTGGAAAGCACAGCTTTCCGCGAACTCATGGCCTATGCAGTACCATGCTATGACCTACCCAGTCGCCACTTCTTCTCTCGCAAAGCCATCCCAGCCCTCCACCATCATGTGAAAGACCGCATTGTCCATGCACTCAAGCAGTCAGTGAGTGGAAAGGTGCACCTCACAACTGATGCATGGTCCAGTCGGCATGGCCAGGGCCGTTACGTGTCCATCACTGCACACTGGGTTAATGTGGTGGATGCAGGGTCCACAGGGGACAGCGGTGGTGGGACAGTGCTGCCTAGCCCACGGTATAGGAAACAGTTGGCTGTAGGCGTTCCACCCTCCTCCTCCTCCTCCTCCAGAAGCGAAAGCTCGTCCACGAGCACTCCATCTGCAGCTGCCACTGTTGCACACGATGTGTCCCCCTATCGAGCAGCTAGTGGAAAGCGTCAGCAGGCTGTGTTGCAGATGATGTGTTTGGGCGACAGACATACCGCCGAGGTGCTGGCCGAGTACTTGAAGCGACAAACTGAGTCATGGCTGGGCAGTGTACATCTTGAGGCAGGCAATGTAGTTAGTGATAACGGCCGTAATTTTGTGGCAGCCATAGCCCTTTCAAAACTCAGCCACATACCTTGCTTGGCTCAGACCTTGAACCTGGTGGTGCAGTGCTTCCTCAAAAATTATCCGGAGTTAACAGCCCTGCTCCAGAAGGTGCGAAGACTGTGCGCGCACATCCGCCGGTCGCCTGTACACTCCGTTCGTATGCAGAAGCTGCAGCGATTGCTCCACCTTCCCAACCACCGCCTCATTATCGACATTGCAACAAGGTGGAACTCCACCCTGCACATGGTGGAGCGGCTGTGCGAGCAGAGGCAGGCCATAATGCATTTGTGGGAGGATACACGGCCAGGCACTTTGAGAGCAGACATGGAGTTGACAGGTGTGCAGTGGTCGAAGCTGAAAGACCTTTGTAAAGTCCTTCAGTGTTTTGAGGAATGCACACGGCTGGTAAGCGCAGACGACGCCATCCTAAGCATGAGCATCCCACTTATGCGTCTGCTCATGCAAACTTTGACGCACCTTAAGGAGCAGGCGTCTGCAGCCAATGTTGATGAGGAGGAAGAGGAGGAGGGAATCCTTGATGACATTCAGCCATTGTCTGCTCAGGGACCTCTCCTGGACGAGGTGGAGGAAGAAGAGGAGGAGGAGGATGATGATGGGATGATTACTTAGGGGAGGAGGATGCATCTCGTGGGGCAAGTGAAAATGTTGGCGTGGCAAGGTCTGGTACAGGGTTTGTGCGTGACTGGAGGGATGTGGATTTGCCAGAAAGTGCTCCTCCACCCAGCACTCGCAGTGCATCATTGACACCGGGAATATTGGCCCACATGTCAGATTATGCCTTGCGGATCCTAAAAAGGGACCCCCGCATTGCCAAAATGATGAACGATGACGACTACTGGTTGGCCAGCATCCTGGATCCACGCTATAAAGGCAAATTACAAAACATCATGCCACAGGAGAACCTTGACCTAATATTGGCTAATAAACAAGCAACTCTGGTAAATCGGTTGCTTGAGGCATTCCCAGCACACAGCAGCGGTGATGGTTCTCACACGAGCCGTACGGGCCGGGGGCAGCTTGGCAGAGGTGTTCGTGGTGCACACAGCAGAAGTGGCGTTGGAGACAGGGGTTTCATGACAATGTTGTGGACTGATTTTTCAAATACCGCTCACACAACTGGTAATACTGCATCGATGGAAAGTGACAGGAGACAGCAGTTGTCAACTATGGTTACAAACTACTTTTCCTCCCATATCGATGTTCTCCCACACAGGTCATTCCCCTTTGACTATTGGGCCGCTAAACTGGACACCTGGCCTGAATTGGCCCAATATGCCTTACAGGAGCTCGCTTGCCCAGCTGCAAGTGTGCTATCGGAAAGAGTCTTCAGTGCAGCTGGATCAATCCTGACAGAAAAAAGGACCCGTCTGTCAACCCAAAATGTGGATGATCTAACCTTCATTAAAATGAACCACGCATGGGTTTCCAAGGATTTTGTCCCACCTTCCCCTGATGACACATAGGGTGACAGAAAAATGGCTTGCTTTGGTCCACCTCTTCCTGGTACTTCACCTATTTCGCCTTTTGCATCAGCTGAATGTCCAACATCAACATATGCCACTTTCTAAAACTCCCTAACTGTGCTGCCTCCCCCCCCATGGCCGGGGTCACCGCCTAGCGCACGACACCGTGCGAGTGCCGTTGCCCTGGACAGGTGGGTAGGCCGACTCTTGGGCGCGGGCACTGGCACAGGGTCCCTCATAGTGCAATCAAGTGTCTCTGACGGTGGTGGTGCACACCCGCCGTCAGACACACCGCTGTACTATGAGGGGCCCAGTGCCAGTACCGACGCCCACGAGTGGGCCCCCCTTGCTTGGGCAGGGCCCCAGCATTTGCAATCTTTACCTCTCCCTGCTCCTCCGCTGTGTAATCTGGGCCGTCAAATCCATACTGTGCCTGACACCGTCTGAGCCTGCCTCCTGATGTATAGACATATATTTTGAATGTGTACGCTATCCATACATGTTATCCGGGGATACGGTACCCTTTCTAACCTTTGTGCAATCACGTGCAATCCATACTGGGCCTAACACCGTCTGAGCCTGCCTCCTGAGACATATATTTTGAATGTGTACGCTATCCATACATGTTATCCGGGGATACGGTACCCTTTCTAACCTTTGTGCAATCACGTGCAATCCATACTGGGCCTAACACCGTCTGAGCCTGCCTCATGCTGTATAGACATATATTTTGAATGTGTACGCTATCCATACATGTTATCCGGGGATACGGTACCCTTTCTAACCTTTGTGCAATCACGTGCAATCCATACTGGGCCTAACACCGTCTGAGCCTGCCTCCTGAGACATATATTTTGAATGTGTACGCTATCCATACATGTTATCTGGGGATACGGTACCCTTTCTCACGTTTGTGCAATCACGTGTAATCCATACTGGGCGTGAGAACGGCTGGCGAGCTGTTAAGCAAGCTACAGCACCTGTCCAGACAAGTACAGGGATTCCCTAGCGAGGAGACTTATTTGATTGTTTTCAATGTTGGGACAGCAATTTCTGGGGAGCACTATACTCTGGAGAATGATAGATGGGGCCCACCATACACTGGAACATTCCAAAGGTGGACATCAGACACTGGAGCAGCATTTACCGGGCCCATTATACACTAGAGCATTAGAAATGGGGCCCATTATGTTTGGAGCATTATTTGGGCCCATAAGACAGTGGAGCTTCATCCATGGGGACCAACATATACTGTAGCATTATGTGGAGCTCATCATATACTGTTTCAAACATTATATGGGACCAATGATTCTGTATGGAGAAATAGATGGGCCTCGTCATGAGATGTAAAAAGTGAGGTATTTTTCATTGGACTATACCGCTATTTCTCTGCCGTATCGGAGCATGATGAGTTGTGGTATGTGTTAAAGGGGCGCTCTTTCGCCCAGGGCACATGAAAACCTGGAGCCAGCCCTCCCCCCCCACAGTTTGTAGCCAAATAACCCCCATTTTTCAGTGCGTAACTTGTATTATGAAGTTAATTAAGGTTGACAAGCTTAAGAAAGAAGAATTGATGCTTTTGGCATTCAAATGGGCACTGTAGGTGTGTTTCCTGTCCTCCTCTCACTGCCGACTTTTATTCCCCATTGACTTACATTGGGTTTCGTGTTTCGTGACGACCCCGACTTTTCCCTATAATCGGACGATCTTGCTCGACCCGACTTTTGGAAAAGTCGGGTTTCACGAAACGAAACGCGACCCTAAAAAAACAAAAGTCGCTCAACTCTACCTATGGCATGCGCATTGATGTTTTGAACAAAACTTATGTTTACTGAACATACGCGGGTGGATGTATTGACAACATTGCCAATGACGCTCCGATCAGCTGGTAATTTTCTACCTAATTACTATTTTATATTTATACATATATATTTTATCTATCTATCTATCTATCTATCTATCTATCTATCTATCTATCTTATCTATCATATCTATCTATCTATCTATCTATCTAGCTCTGGCAAAAATTAAGAGACCACTTCCAAATGTTGGGTTTGTCTGATTTTTCTCTTTATAGGTTTATTTTTTGTGAAATGTAAATTGTTCTTTTAGGCTACAAATTTCTGACAACATGTATCCCGATTTTCCAAGCAATAAGTTTTGTTGGGTTTTTTTTCTGAAAAGGAGAAATTGTCAAAATTAAAAAAACAGTGCTTTCAGACCTCAAATAATGCAAAGAAAACAAGTTCATAATCATTTAGAAACAACAATACTAATGTTTTAACTCAGGAAGAGTTCAGAAATCAATATTTTGTGGAATAACCATGATTTTTAAAAACAGCTTTCATGCGTCTTGGCATGCTTTCCATCAGTCTTTCACACTGCTTCTGGTGCAAAAATGTAAGCAGTTCTTCTTTGTTTGATGGCTCATGACTATCCATCATCCTAATGATTACATTCCAGAGGTTTTCAATGGGGTTCAGGTCTGGAGAATGGACTGCCCATGACAGGGATTTGATGTGGTGGTCTCTTAATTTTTGAAAGAGATATATATATATATACTTTATATATATATATATCTTTAAAGCGAACAAAACATTCACATCACCCCTGAAGAAGCCACACACACTAGTGACGATATGCATGGGGTTTGCCTGTCCTCCATAATACTTGCCTGTATGCGTGTCCCCCATTCATTCCGCTTATCTTTAGACACATTCAGGTTTGACTCTAGTCGCTCTATTTAGATGCCGCTTTGTGCATCAACAGCATTTAGCTTGATGGTTTTGGTTGCGGTCTGAGTCAATAGCTGAATCTTAATCTTATTTTCTGTTCAATAATTTATACTTTCCCTATTCTGTGCACTTTATTGTGCAATTTATCCTTTCCTTATGTGAATATATTGGTTATCATGCTCTATTGCTATTAGTATATCCGTAAGCTTTTGGACTATGTGTATGTTGATGAAAATATTTGTTAGTGTTACTCTTGTCTTACCTTCATTTTGGTTATTAAAATACATTAGAGCACTTTAATCATTTCACCACTATGTGCCTGGGCATTTAATGCCAATATATTCTGTGTATTACCATCTTAGTACATGATCAAGTGTCAGCATTTCCAACCACAGTAGCGGTGACAAGAGGTCAGATATTGCCCTATTGTGGGTATATCAGGTTTTTGTATTCATTAACACTTTTTGTTTATTAAATGTTTTTAATCTGTATGTGCCTCTTTTTGTTTGTTGCTGGATAACTTGATAAAATTATTTTTGTGTTGGTGATACCTTGTTTGGCATGCCCCTTTCCTTTTTTTTTCTTATAGCTTTACTAAGCATGCTATAGGATGATCCCTCTTTATTTTATCTCTCTCTGCCACTGTTTCTCGCAGGGTTCATGTGACATAGCAATGTCACAGGAGGGTAAAGAGAAGGAGAAGTGAGACAGCCCACACAGATAATGCATAACAGTGTGTCTGCTAGTGAACACGGCCATCTACTAGACAAAGAATGTAGGAAAACAGAAAGCAGATAGAATTGCATTAGTAGGAACGCTAAAGAAAAGTGCATGTTCCCTGGGAAGAGATTGGAGGGGACACAAGAACAGGTGAAAGCTGTGTGTTTTTGGTATGCACTAGTTCAGGCTAGTTCTTTGTTCGGTTAGTTTTCCATTACTGTGAAAGCTGTGTCACAGATAGGAATTATAAAGGCCCAAGAGGGCAGAGAAGGGGAGGAGTAGGAGCTGAACATGTAGCAAGACAGATGTATGAAAGTAGCTGGGCTGGCTTGTAGCCACAATCATCAGTGCTGGAGAGATTAATAAAAGGAAACCTCAGTCTAGAGTAAGGCGAAGTACCTGACAGGACCATAACCAGAACTGTGTGACCAAAATCAGAATAGCGTAATCATCACCAAAATCAGAGCCGAGTGATCAGAACTAGAGCTGGGTGGCCAGAACTGTGTGAGCAGTCCATAGTGAAGATCAAGATGACACACGCGAACATCCAGATGAAACTCAGATGACTGGTGTAAATTACGGTACAGCGGGGACTTGGAGCCATTCTTCAGGGGATGGAGACAGCCAGAGTAAACACATTTCGGAAGCGAATAATTTGCAAGAGACTTGAGGCCATTTTTCTGGAGCATGAATGTTAAGAAAAAAATCTTATTGATCACCTCTGAGCCCCTTCATCATCACAATTCCAGACAGCGCCACATTTTCTGATGACAGCCACTTGCGATAAAATTTCCAGGCATCTCTGGCTAGGCTGGGACATCCAGTTGTGATTAGGAATTGAGATGGGCGAACATGCTCAGATAACATCTTATTTGAGCATGCTTGGATGTTATTCTAGTACCTTGGACGTGCTCGATTAATATGTTAGAGTCCCCGTGGCTGCATGATTCACGGCTGTTAAGGTACTGTAACACTTAGCGATGTACCAGCGATCCCGACCAGCGATATGACGCGGTCAGGATCGCTGGTACATCGCTAAGTGGTCGCTAGTGAGCTGCCACACAGGCAGATCTCACCAGCGACATCACTGGGGACGGGGGTCGCTACTTACCTGTCACACCAGGCGATCCTGACGTCTTCCCGCCCGGCTCCATGGTCGTCGCTCGTCGTCACAGCAGGAAGCGCCGCAGGAAGCTGACGACGAGAAACAGTCCTGAACGTTCTCGCGCGATCAGCGATAACCAGCGGGGGAGCGGGTTGTAGGTAAGTATCAGACACAGCGATATCGCTAGCAATATCGCTATAACGTCACAAGTTATAGCGATATTGCTAACGATATCTCTTAATGTGACAGTACCTTTAGACAGCCACAATACATGAGGGGATTTCCTGTTTGTTAGGCAATCCCCACATGTGTATCGATTGTCTAGCAACTGCAAAGTATACAGTCGCACGGACTCGAACATATTATGTTAACACCCGAGCATGCTCAAATAAGACTTTATCCGAGTACGTTCGGTCATCATTAATTAGGGACCATTCAGAGCATGCTCACTTAAGATCAATGTGCATGTGACGTCACGTCATGACGTTATGACCTCCTGCACCTCAGAGCCAAAAGTCCTAACCTAGCATGAGAGGCCCAGGGAATTCAGCATGATTGGAAGTGATCAAAACATACATAGATGACCGGACAGGTGATGGTGAGGAGCGGAGGGACCAGAGAAGTGAAAGCTGGGGTGTGTTTAAGGATGGTTTTATTTTTAACATCTTACATTTATTAAGCTCTGGGCTCTAGAGAGAAGCCAGGGAATAATAAGCTACAATAAATTTGCAAAGAATAACTTCTCTGCACATCAAATTTCCCAGGAAAATATGTTTGAACAGGTGGGCAGCACGGAGGCTCAGTGGATAGCACTGCAGCCTTGCAGCCAGGGGTGAACCTAGCCTCTCTGCTACCTGAGGCAAACAGCAAAATGACGCCCCCCCCCCCACACAGAAAGTAAATTCTCATATCTATCCTGTAAAACTGAGTACAATAGTGGACATTTTGATTTAGATAAATTGAAAAAAAAGGTGTCCAAACACAAGGATGTCAGCGGCATCACACGCACATAGAAGAACAACACAGAAGTATCCAGAACAAGGGTCATTAATGGCAATGGTAGGCCTGGCACAGGGCCGGACTGGGACAAAAAAGCAGTCCTGCCACACAAATCCCACCAGCCCACAAACTATAGCACTCCTCACCCCGATCAGTGAATTTTTGCTATACTTTGTTGTCCCCTCATCACTCTCTTTAAGGCGTTATTTGAAGAGCCACATGTGAATGGCACCACAGTGCGTATGATCGACCACAGCTCCATTTATATGGTGCTCTTCAAAGCTATGTTTCCCAGGATCATGGAGGTCCCAGCGGTCAGATCCACAACAAACAAAGTCACCCCCACATAATGCTCCATACAGTATTATGTGCCCCATATATTACTTCGTACAGTATAATGGGCTCCATATAATGCTCCATACAGCACAATGGGCCCCATATATTACTTCGTACAGTGTAATGGGCCCCATATAATGCTCCATACAGTATAATGGGCCCCATATATTATTTTGTACAGTATAATGGGCCCCATATAATGCTCCATACAGTATAATGGGCCCCATATATTACTTTGTACAGTATAATGGGCCCCATATAATGCTCCATACAGTATAATGGGCCCCATATATTACTTCATACAACATATTGGGCCCCATATATTACTTCATACAGTATAATGGGCACCATATATTACTTCATACAGCATAATGGGCACCAAATATTACTGCCTACAGTATAATGGGCCCAATATATTACTTCATACAGTATAATGGGCACCATATATTACTTCATACAGTATAATGGGCACCATATATTACTTCATACAGTATAATGGGCACCATATATTACTGCATACAGTATAATGGGCACCATATATTACTGCATACAGTATAATGGGCACTATATATTACTGCCTACAGTATAATGGGCCCCATATATTACTTCATACAGTATAATGGGCACCATATATTACTCCATACAGTATAATGGGCACTATATAATTCTTCTCCCCAAACCCCGCTGCTCTGGTCTTCGTGTATTCTGATCCTCCGCACTGCTTGGCACAGGGACATCATTAACTTTACGCATATAATTGTCCACTTGGACTGATAGTAATAGTGATTTGTTTGTACTCTGTTGTCTGGGGCTGGCCCACTTCATGGGGGTGCACAGGGCATATGATTATACACCAGTAAAAAGTATGAGAGGCTCAATATGACCAGTGCCACCTAGTTTCCTACCCCTCTTATTCTACTGGTTCTGAGGAAAAGAAAGAACAGAGAGAAAAAAAAAACAGACAAAGAAAGAAAGAAAGAACAAAGAGAGAAAGAAAGAGGGGATAGAAAGAAAGACGAGAGAGAGAAAGAAAGAAGGGAAGGAAAGAAAGAAGAAAGAAGGAAAGAAACAGAGAGAGAAAGAAAGAACCAAGAGAGAGAAAAAAAAGAAAGATTAGAGAGATAAAGAAGCAGAGAGAGAAAGATTCTATAAAGATACTATAGCAGCCCGGCTCCCACTGTAGTGCCCACCTGAGCCTCCCGATGCAGGACATATCATGATCCGCTTACATGGCCGGCAACCCCGAGTCCAAGGCGATCCTGCTGTCACGCTGTTGGAGGAGGACTCGGTGATGGATCTGAAACATTCCCTGAGGTGCCTCCATGGTTCCGTCACAATCTCCTCCCGAAATTACCTAATTTCCGTTCAGCTTCTAGCACATCACTTCCGGTAGAACGTCACGTGCGAATTTTAAAGTACTCCACGGGGGGTCCGCCGTGTACTCCTGTGTCCACGGGAAAAGTAAGCTCCCAGCCAGGGCAGTGGGACAGAATCTCTCTCAAAATCGGGACTGTCCCGCTGGGAGGTATGAATGCTCCCCACCATGCACCTTGTACACGTATGGCTCTGCACACATCATAAACACATGGTTCCGCTTTTTATGCCTCGCACACACACAGCTCCGCTCTGTACACCTCGCACACACATGGCTCCACTCAGTAGACACATGGCTCCATTCCGTAAACCTCGCACACATGCGGCTCTGCTCCGTACACCTTGTACACACGTGGCCATAAACCTTGTACACATGCGGCTTTGCTCCATACACCTTGTACACTCGCAGTTCCGCTCCGTACACCTCGCACACACGCGGCTCCGTACACCTCACACATGTGCGACTCTGCTCCGTACATCTCATACACGTGCAGCTCTGCTCCTTACACCTCGCACACGCACTGCTCAGCTCCGTACACATCTCTGCTGCATACACGTGCGGCTCCGCTCCATGCACCTCGTACACGTGCGGCTACGCTCCGTCTACCTCGTACACGTGCGGCTCCGCTCCGTGCACCTCCGTACACACGAACGGCTCCGCTCCATACACCTTGTACAGACGCAACTCTGCTCCTTACACAGGGCTGGGCTGAGACCAAAAAGCAGCCCTGACACAAAAAAAAAGTTCACCAGCCCACATACAATGAATGTCTTCACCCAAATCGTAGAACACTGGCAGGTTGTGCCAACTTTTGCTTTAGCTCACACACACACGTATCACACAGCTCACACAAGTAGCTCACACACAGCTCACTCATATCACACACAGCTTACATGTATCACACACACACACAGCTCACACATATCACATACAGCTCACACCGCTCACACGTATCGCACACACACAGCTCACACGTATCGTGCACACACACAGCTCACACGTATCACACACACACACAGCTCACACGTATCACACACACACACAGCTCACACGTATCACACACCCAGCTCACACGTATCTCACACCCAGCTCACACGTATCACACACAGCTCACACGTATCACACACCCACCTCACACGTATCACACACACAGCTCACACCACACATGTATCGTACACACACACACAGCTCACACGTATCACACACACACAGCTCACATGTATCACACACACAGCTCACACGTATCACACACACACAGCTCACACGTATCAAACACACACAGCTCACACGTATCAAACACACACACACAGCTCACATGTATCACACACACCCAGCTCACACCGCTCACACGTATCGCACACACACCCAGCTCACACGTTCACACACACAGCTCACACGTATCACATGCACACACACACAGCTCACACGTATCACATGCACACACACCTAGCTCACACGTATCGCACACACACACCCAGCTCACACGTACCACACACACACACAGCTCACTCGTATCACACACTCTATCACAGCTCACACACAAGTAGCTCACACAGCTCACACAAGTAACTTACACACACGTATCACAGCTCACGCTCACACACACATGTTTCACACAACTCACACACACAAGTAGCTCACTCACGATGACAGACAGCAGTTCTGCATAAACCAAGGAATGATGCGCACAGGACCTGTGATGAGGTCACAGGAGGGGAGGAGTCAGGGGTCACATGATCAGGGGGCCCTGACACCTTCCCTCCTGTGACCGCATCAATTACAGCCTATTGCACGACTGCAGCATCAGCGTACAGAGGCTAAATTGTAGGTGCTGCGGGTAGAGGAGCGCATAATGCCGCCCCCTGCTGCCTGCAGCTTGAGCAGCTGGTGCAAATTGCCTCATTATAGGTGCTGCCCTGCTTGCAGCGCTGGGGTCCTGGGTTCAAATCCCACCAAGGACAACGTCTGCAAAGAGTTTGTATGTTCTCCCCGTGTTTGCGTGGGTTTCCTCCGGGCTCTCCGGTTTCCTCCCACACTCCATAGACATACTGATAGGGAATTTAGATTATGAGCCCCATCGGGGACAGTGATAATGTGTGCAAAACTGTAAAGCGCTGCGGAATATGTTAGCGCTATATAAAAATAAAGATTATTATTATTATTATTATTTTAGGTAAATTTGATTTTGGCCTGAACGAATCAGGTCTAATGGGGACTATGACATAAGACCCTATATAAGGCTGGTCCTGAATACACTTTATTACATCTTCTATCTTTATAATAGTCAAAACACAAAATGTTGAATTTTTATTTTTTTTTAATAAAGTACGCTCTAATGGCTAATCGGATGTTGTGAACTGATCAGGGACACCTCAGTCTTATAAGATGTTTCTTTTGTATTATCAGTAGGGTTAAGAAAACTTTCACATTGTATCTATATGTCTTCCACGGTTCACGTACCTGGGTGTGATGCAGAGGAAGTACAAGGTCAGGAGGTTTTCACACCAGTATTATATGTAGCGCTCATAAGGTCAACAGTGACACAATATAGCTTTTAGCACTAGAAAATGCGAGTGACATGGGATCCCACCGTTTCTCACTGTCAGGAAAAATGTCATATTGGAACCCATAAAAATATCAAATTGAAGCATTTTAGCACAAGCTTTTTGCTGGATATGATGGCAGCAAAGGAAATAGAAGATGATCTTTCCTCTTGTACTGGATAGGTCTCTAGAGACTTTTAGTGTTTGGGGCTTTAGAAGATGGGATCTAAGTGCTGATAACATTCTTCTTTAGTACCTTACCAGAATCTCACAAGCTTTCATTAGTTCAGCCCCAGGGGAGACCTATGGCAAGGTGATAGAACATGAAAAATGCAGTTTTGTATCATAAAACACCAGGCATTTTAAACAGATGTGAACCAGCTATTGATAAAGGGAGTAGATCTCAAACTGCAGCAATAGAACAATTTCCCTAATCATTTGCAGCGTAAATGTAATAGACTCTTTTTAGTTAAGAAAATAAACAATGATGACAGTGCATTTCTCACAATGAACCTCCAGATAAAAGTTCGCATACTGCTGGGCTTTTCTGCAGTATCCTGAAACAGCTGCAATAGGTGAAGCTTTGCTCAGTGCACAAATTCATAACCTTACACTCAAAGTAGCTACTGTATATAAAATATCCATGTAACAGCAACCGGGGGGCTTTATTACATCCAAGGAAGATAGGGCCAGAATGGGCACAGTTGGAGTAGGGGTTTGAAACTAGGAGGCTAGGTGGAAGGGTCAACTACAAGTTTTGCACGTACACCAGAACTGTCCTTAGATGGAGTGGATCAGAGGGTAGAGCACATGGAGTGGTATTGGGTCAGGATTGGCTAATTTAGTTATGGAGGATGGGACATCTCAAGTTATCTTATAGGAAGAAGAGGACCCAGGGGGCAACAGCTTCCTTTCAGTATCCAGGACTGGTGAACATGCCACACAACCTTCCTTTTATTATGTTTGGTTGGTAACGACCAGAGCAGTGGTGGGAGTAGGATTTCATAGATGTCATGCTATATTTATGTCATAACAGCCGGATGTGAGGATGTCAGGAATGGCCTTGGTGAATGGGAATGGCGTCACATGGGAGTTATAGTGACCCTTCATTATTATGTGTAGTAAGTAAAGATGAGCAAACTTGCTTGGAAAACGTTCGCCAATTTCAAATTCAACATGAATGTAGCACATTTGGAATCGTGTTCATGAGTATTTTTACTCAAAGATGGCAAAATTCGGTCACAGTTCGGTAAATCAATGCTGTGATGGTGTGATATGCTATATGGATATCATTTTGTGTATATTGCTATTTCACTGATTTGCATAGTGTTAATCTTGATGCCTTGTATGTCTGCAGCCTGACTTTTATCTATGACTCTTGATGATCCCCTGTAGTGTCATAATCCCCCAGGCACCTTTTGTCAAGTCTGGGAGGCCTGAAAACCGGCCCCCAACCTGTTTTGACTCCCTGGACATAATGAGGGGGGCTGGGGAGGACAGGGGCTGGGCAAGTCAGTTGCTGTGTGCAGAGCATGGTGTGAAGACAGGACTTCTGAGAGAAAGAAGAATATATGGAACATGTTATCACTGTCAGCTGGATTTTGGACTCTCATCTCCCTGGACATGTTATACTGTTACTGAACTGCATTCAGATTCTGGACTATCTATCCTTTGTGGGGTGGACTGAATATGGACCTTTCATATTTTTGCCTAAATAAATGTCTTGGAGTTGTTCACTCTCCTCTTTCTCTGTTGATTGTGTGATACCAGAGAAGGACCCCGTGACAACTGGTGGCAGCAGTGGGATCAACAGAGCCTCACCCAATGGAGAACCACCCACAGAGTGAGTACAGAAATTGGACTGTATGCAGTTTACAGGAGAGAGCTAGAGACCTGGGCCTGAACTACCAGGGACTGACTAAAGACGCCTTAATCGATCTACTGGTGGGCGCTAGCCCGGCCATCTCCTCCCAAATGTCTGAAGGACGAGCACTGGAGACAGGGATCCCCATCCAGAAAAGCTAGTGGTTGGTGTGGTATGAAGAAGAGATGGCGGTTCTGGGCCCCGGCGTCTCTCAGGAGTACAAGGAGGAGGCTGCCCGCCGGGCACAGCGGAGACAGGAAGCAATAGAGCTTGAAAAAGGGAGTAACGCAATGTGGAGTGTAACCCCAACAATCCGGGAGCCTGTATGGATCACCCGGACAGAGTTTAAGCCATTTGATGAGGCTTCTGGAGATGTGGAGGGGCTTCAAAGACTTTGAGCAGCAGTGTGCTGTGATGGAGGTGCCCCACTCTAGCTGGATGCGTTTGTTAGTGGGGCTCCTGAATGGAAGCTTGGCGGAGGCTTACCGAACCATTGATGCACTGCGGAATCGGGATTATAACATTGTAAAGCGGACTATCCTGGATTACCATGCTATCACCCCAGACTCATATAGGGCCAAGTTCCGAGACCTCCCATGCACCACGGGGGGATCGTTTAGGATGTATGCACATAAGATGTCCGAGGCATGTCGGAGATGGCTGGAAACAGAAAACGCCTTTACTGCGGAAGATGTTCACGGAGTGAACTACTTATACGATGGACTACTTGCTAGAGATGGGGTGCACCTTACGAAGACTGGAAAGCATGTATTTGGAAGTCGCCTTGCTACACTTGTAAGGAGAGCCTTAAACTAGAACAACATGGGAAGGGAAGCAAAAGACCAGAAAAAGCCATACACCTGACAAATGCTATTGAGAAATCTGCTATTAGAAGTGGAAAGGAAGAACAAAGACGAAAGAATCTAATTAATAAAAATATTGGAGAAAGAGAAACCAATCACAAACTAAAATGTTTCTATACTAATGCACAAAGCATGGGCAACAAACAAGGAGAATTGGAACTACTAACACAGGAAAAGAAATATGATGTCATTGGAATCACTGAAACTTGGTGGGACAATACACATGATTGGAATACAAGACTAGAAGGATACAACTTATTTGCAAGAAACAGACTTGATAAACGAGGAGGGGGTGTCGAATTGTATGTTCGAAACGCGTATATCTGCACAGAGATTGAAGCTTCAGAGACTGGGAGTTCTGTGGAAACTGTTTGGGTAAGAATACAAGGACAGAACAATGGAAAGGACACCATTGTAGGCATTTACTACAGGACGCCTGTGCAAGCCGAAGATATAGATGAACTCTTTATGCATCAGATGGCCAAGTTCTCCAAAAAATATGACATGGTTGTCATGGGAGATTTCAACTATCCAGACATTTGTTGGGAATCTCTCTCAGGCAAAACTAACAGGTCAAGGAAATTCTTATCCTCTCTTGCTGACAACTTTATCTTCCAAAAGGTAAGGGAGAAAACAAGGGGAACTGCTACCTTGGATCTAATCCTTATAAACAGGGAGGAAATGGTTGAGGAGGTAAAAGTGGCTGGGACCCTAGGAGGTAGCGACCATGCTATTTTAGAATTTTGGATAACTAGAGGTGGAAGACCTGTGAAGACTCAGACGTCAAGGTTAGATTTCAGAAAGGCAGATTTTAAGGGATTCAGAAAGAGAATTGGAGGGATCCAATGGCTGGATATCCTTAAAGACAAAAATGTCCAGGAAGGATGGGAAATCTTGAAAAATGAAATTCTCAATGCACAGTTGTTAACAATTCCGAAAAGAGGGAAGAATAGGAAGCATTTAAGGAAACCAGGATGGATGAACACAGAACTTAAGCACATGCTAAAAAGGAAGAAAAAAATGTTTATAAAATGGACAGAGGGAGGCATATCTAAAGAAGAATATAATGCTGTCTGCAGAACCTGCAGGGCACAAATCAGATTAGCTAAAGCTGAAAATGAACTGAGGCTTGCAAGAGATGTCAAAAGCAATAATAAAGGATTTTGGGGATATGTCAAAAGTAAAAGAAAAGTCAAAGATGCTATAGTATTTTTACAGGATGAAAATGATGAAATGGTAAGACAGGATGTTGAGAAGGCTGAACTTTTAAATTCCTATTTTGCATCTGTTTTCTCTCAGAAAGGAAGTGCAACATCAACTGTTATTCACTGTCCTATTAAGGGAATAGAAGAATCCAGGATATCTATAAACAGAAAGATAGTGAGGAAACACTTAGCTAACCTAAATGAATTCAAGTCTCCAGGTCCAGATGAATTACACCCCAGAGTACTGAAGGAGATAGCAGAAGAAATTTTTGAACCCCTCTCCATAATCTTTGAAAATTCTTGGAGAACAGGAGAAGTGCCAGAAGACTGGAGAAGAGCAAATGTTGTTCCTATCTTCAAAAAGGGGAAGAAGGTGGACCCAGGCAACTATAGGCTGGTGAGTCTGACTTCTATACCAGGAAAGATCTTTGAACAAATTATTAAACAACATGTATGTCAATACCTGGATAAGAATGAAGTGATTAAACAGAGTCAGCATGGGTTTGTAACTGATAAGTCATGTCAGACTAACTTAATTTCCTTCTATGACGGTATCACTGATTGGGTGGATCAAGGAAATGCTGTAGATATAGTATATCTTGACTTCAGCAAAGCATTTGACAAAGTCTCTCATACAATCCTTATTGAAAAAATGACTAAGTATGGAATGGACAAGGCAACTGTTAGGTGGATTCATAACTGGCTTAGTGATCGGACCCAAAGAGTGGTCGTAAATGGCTGCACATCCAGTTGGAAGAATGTCTCAAGTGGGGTACCACAGGGCTCTGTCCTGGGCCCTGTATTGTTCAACATCTTTATCAACGATTTAGATGAAGGAATTGAGGGTAAACTGATTAAATTTGCTGATGACACAAAGCTAGGAGGGATAGCTAATACTAGAGAGGAGAGAGAGATGATTCAAAAAGATTTAAATAAACTGGAGAAGTGGGCAGCAACTAACAGAATGGTTTTTAACAGGGAGAAATGCAAAGTACTACATCTGGGCAATAAAAATGAAAAAAGCATATATAGAATGGGAGGAATAGGGCTAAGTGACAGCACATGTGAAAAAGACTTGGGTATACTAATAGATCACAGACTGAATATGAGTCAACAGTGTGATGCAGCAGCAAAAAAGGCAAATGCAATTCTAGGATGTATTAACAGAAGCATACAGTCTAGATCACGTGAAGTCATTATTTCCCTCTACTCCTCTTTGGTCAGACCTCATCTGGAATATTGTGTCCAGTTTTGGGCACCACATTTTAAAAAAGACATCAACAAACTGGAGCAAGTTCAGAAAAGAGCGACCAGAATGGTGACCGGTCTGCAAACCCTGTCTTATGAGGAAAGGTTGCAGGATTTGGGAATGTTTAGTTTGCAAAAGAGAAGACTGAGAGGAGACTTAATAGCTGTCTACAAATATCTAAAGGGCTGTCACATTGTAGAAGGATCAACTTTATTCTCATTTGCACAAGGAAAGACTAGAAGCAATGGGATGAAACTGAATGGGAAGAGACACAGATTAGATATTAGAAAAAACTTTTTGACAGCTAGAGTGATCAATGAGTGGAACAGGCTGCCACGAGAAGTGGTGAGTTCTCCTTCAATGGAAGTCTTCAAACAGAGGCTGGACAGACATCTGACTGGGATGATTTAGCGAATCCTGCTTTGAGCAGGGGGTTGGACCAGATGGCCCAGGAGGTCCCTTCCAACTCTACGATTCTATGATTCTATGATTCTATGATTCTATGTTATACAGGCGTTATAGAACAATTTCTTGCCAAGTGCCCTGCAGAGGTACGGGAATGGGTCCGGGAGCGCACGCCGTGTACCGTGGATAGAGCTGCAGCCCTGGCCGATGAAGCCCTTACTATCCGACCGCAATGGAGGAGGCTTCTGGACAATGAACCACGGCCTGCTCCCGCGCCCCGTCCCCCTCAGATTATATCTGCCCTTCCACCTAGTCGCAAGCCGCTGACTATCACGCCTCCCAATCCTGGGCCCCAACAGTTCCGACCACGACCTGGGGGTATCACAGAGAGGAGATGTTATGTGTGTGGCCAACCTGGACATTTGCAGTTTGGATGTCCCTCAAGGATTCGAAGGGAACCCCACGCAGCCCCACCTCGTCCAGTGCATCTGGTACACTCCATCCCACCTGAGAAAGAGCTACCACCATCCCAACCAGAGTGGACCACCGACCACAACATTCGGACCCCACTGAGGAGCAATCTGTTTGGCCAGAAGGTCCATGGGCCTCTCACTCTTCTGAAAGAACAATTGGAGGGAGATATCGCAGACATTGGAATGCCCATCATTCTCTATGTTCTAGAGTTCAGAAATTGTCTCGCCCAGCTAGTGGCTAATGATCAACAGCAAATGGCCCAGTCCAGTCAAGAAACCTGGTATGACCGTAATGCCAGGACCCGGGAATTTATGGAAGGACATCAAGTGCTTCTAATTATTGCAACCCCTGCCACTGTACAAGGAACTATAAACGATTGAGCAATGTGGACTATAGTGAGCAGGCCAGAGGTCTGTGTAGACCTCATAGCGTGCTCACTTATTATGAGGGGGGAGAGGTTGTGATGGTGTGATATGCTATATGGATATCATTTTGTGTATATTGCTATTTCACTGATTTGCATAGTGTTAATCTTGATGCCTTGTATGTCTGCAGCCTGACTTTTATCTATGACTCTTGATGACCCTCTGTAGTGTCATAATCCCCCAGGCACCTTTTGTCAAGTCTGGGAGGCCTGAAAACTGGCCCCCAACCTGTTTTGACTCCCTGGACATAATGAGGGGGGCTGGGGAGGACAGGGGCTGGGCAAGTCAGTTGCTGTGTGCAGAGCATGGTGTGAAGACAGGACTTCTGAGAGAAAGAAGAATATATGGAACATGTTATCACTGTCAGCTGGATTTTGGACTCTCATCTCCCTGGACATGTTATACTGTTACTAAACTGCATTCAGATTCTGGACTATCTATCCTTTGTGGGGTGGACTGAATATGGACCTTTCATATTTTTGCCTAAATAAATGTCTTGGAATTGTTCACTCTCCTCTTGCTCTGTTGATTGTGTGATACCAGAGAAGGACCCCGTGACAAATGCATTTCCACTAAAGCTTTTGTTATTACTTTGGCTAGGATAGTGCTGCTGTATGATGAACAGGTGCAGCCTGGAGGCCCAATTAGCTAATCCAAATAGTTTATGATAAAACTATGTTTCAGTGAGAATTCTGAAGGCCATATTTCCACTTAAAGGGAATCTGTCACCAGTTTTTTGGCCTATCAACTAAAAATATAATCTAATAGAGTGCGAGCTATATATTCCCCAACTACTTGTGAAACCCCCTAACTCCCCATGAATCCCCCACAAAAACCTTTTATATTGCTCCTGCATAGAGTTGAGCGAAAGGGGGTCGGTCAAATTCAAAAGTTGCCGACTTTAGCTAAAGTCGGGTTTCGCTGATCGAAACTCGACCATAGCGTGAGGTCGGCCATGAGGTCACCGACCCGAGCGCCAAAGTCGTGTTTCAAATAATGATTCCAGCGCCTTTTCTCAGCCAATGATGGAGGATGCACAGTGTGGGCAACGCGATGTCATGGGCAGCGGCCACCACCATCTTAGAGAAGGGCATTGAAGTGATTGGCTGGCTTTGTGTGGTGTCACAGTGGCTATAAAAGGCCGTGACCGCCATCTTACTTCTGCCAATCTTAGAATAGGGAGAGGTACTGCTGCTGATTCTGAATAGGGAGAGCGTTAGACAGGGAAGAAGAAAAAATAATAGCTTCTGCTGATAGCGCTTTTCACTATACAGTTAGTGTGCAGTGAAAGGGGAGGATTTTTGTTGTGTGCAGCAGTGCTGGTGGTGATTAGGCTGCCTTTTAAGGCTACCTGCATATATAGGAAAGAGAGAAATCCGGCTTTCAGGATCGCGCTGTTCCAGTCCAAAGTTCACAAGGAGTTAATCCAATGACCAAGCAGTGATTATAACTTCCTTTTTATTCCATAAACTCTACGCGTTTCGTGTACACACTGTACACTTCCTCAGGAGCAAAAGTTACACTGGCATCACATTCCATTCTCCTTAGGCCGGTTTCACATTAGCGCTTTTTAAGCGCACGCACAGCCGGGGGTAGCTCCGCCCCCGAGCCGGCTCTCTGCCCGGCGTGCCCGCCCCTTGCTTGTAGCGCCGCCTCCTAGCGCACAGCGGCGCCTGCGATCGGCGCACCCTATCTTTAGCATAGGGTGCGCAGATCGTGCGCAGGCCGTGCGCTAGTTGCGCTTTGACCTGCGCTGCGCACTTTTGACGGTGCGCCATGCGCGCCAAAATCCGAAAAGTTTGATTTTGGCGCGCATGGCGCACCGTCAAAAGTGCGCAGCGCAGGTCAAAGCGCAACTAGCGCACGGCCTGCGCACGATCTGCGCACCCTATGCTAAAGATAGGGTGCGCCGATCGCAGGCGCCGCTGTGCGCTAGGAGGCGGCGCTACAAGCAAGGGGCGGGCACGCCGGGCAGAGAGCCGGCTCGGGGGCGGAGCTACCCCTGGCTGTGCGTGCGCTTAAAAAGCGCTAATGTGAAACCGGCCTTATATACTAGCTTCCCCAGGAAGTGAGGTAGATGCTCATTGCACTAAAAAATTCACACATAACTATCAACATAATGTAAAATCACAAAAATCACTAAAATTCATCTATAAAACACACTTCTATAGAAACACACAAATGTAAAACTTCACACTAGAAAAAATGTAAAACATTATAATAAAATTATGATTATACTCAATAAAAATCTAAATTTCTTGGTGCATCATATCAATTAGCAGAACACCATTCACAAATCTCTTATATAAACACACTTATATTTCCCTTTTAGTATTAACCCTTCATTCAACATATTATACTTTTACTTTCCTTATATTTCAGGCAGATGATCATATACTAATTAATGTATGTACTCCTATGCGGATTAGATCCTGCACAGCAGACCCATGCTCTGCACTCAAGAAACTTTTCTGTTCTCTCAGCCAAAGGCTCCACATCTCCAGAGCTGTCAGTACCTTTTCAAGGCACCAGCCAACTATTCCTAATCATAATAAAATACCGCCGATTGTATCTCTTTATATGTTAGCGATATGATCATTCCCTTGCTGTAATGTTATAGCATGGACATCACACAATTATCAGATGCCAATACTACTCCAATCCTTAGCAGACAAATATGCGGAGCACCAAAATTATTTAAAGATGTCAGATATTTCATTTAAACCGTATGGTTGCTGAGTCTGCAACCTATGAATCCAGTAAATTTCCTTTCTTCTCAGAATGACACTCCTATTCACAGTGTCTTCTGAAACATAATCAATTGGGGCCACTTTAATACATGGTTTCTTCCCATGTCTTATAGTGCAATGTTTTGATACTCCATGGAACATAAAACCTTCAATTATATTGTGTCTGTGCGAATTCATGCGGTTATGCAGTTCTTGTGTGGTTTTACCCACATACTGTAAGCCACATTTGCATTCTATCAGATATATCACAAAACTACTTTTACAATTCAGGGAAAACTTTATATCAAACACCTTATTATTCTGAATTGAACTGAATGTGGTCATATTATGCATAATCATGCCACAACACAGACACCGAGCGGTATTACATTTAAAGACTCCTGGTTTTTTGCATTGTTCATCCCTACTTTTTTCTTTTTTCAGGCGACTGGGGGCCAGTATATTTCTAAGAGTAGAGGATCTTTTAAAGGTTAGTCCTGGTTTATTCGGTAGCATACTCCCCAACACTGGATCATTAAGAAGAACAGACCAATGATCCTGTAAAATGTTCTTAATTTTTTGATTTTGTTTAGTAAAATTAGTTAAAAAGTTTACGGAGAAACTATCATTCTCTTTTTTCTTAGGATTTACCAGATCCATCTGTTCCAAACCTGCGCACTCATTATATGCTTTTTCTAGCATATGGAAGAAACCATGTATTAAAGTGGCCCCAATTGATTATGTTTCAGAAGACACTGTGAGCAGGAGTGTCATTCTGAGAAGAAAGGAAATTTACTGGATTCATAGGTTGCAGACTCAGCAACCATACGGTTTAAAGGAAATATCTGACATCTTTAAATAATTTTGGTGCTCCGCATATTTGTCTGCTAAGGATTGGAGTAGTATTGGCATCTGATAATTGTGTGATGTCCATGCTATAACATTACAGCAAGGGAATGATCATATCGCTAACATATAAAGAGATACAATCGGCGGTATTTTATTATGATTAGGAATAGTTGGCTGGTGCCTTGAAAAGGTACTGACAGCTCTGGAGATGTGGAGCCTTTGGCTGCGAGAACAGAAAAGTTTCTTGAGTGCAGAGCATGGGTCTGCTGTGCAGGATCTAATCCGCATAGGAGTACATACATTAATTAGTATATGATCATCTGCCTGAAATATAAGAGTAAAAGTATAATATGTTGAATGAAGGGTTAATACTTAAAGGGAAATATAAGTGTGGTTATATAAGAGATTTGTGAATGGTGTTCTGCTAATTGATATGATGCACCACGAAATTTAGATTTTTATTGAGTATAATCATAATTATATTATAATGTTTTACATTTTTTCTAGTGTGAAGTTTTACATTTGTGTGTTTCTATAGAAGTGTGTTTTATAGATGAATTTTAGTGATTTTTGTGATTTTACATTATGTTGATAGTTATGTGTGAATTTTTTAGTGCAATGAGCATCTACCTCACTTCCTGGGGAAGCTAGTATATAAGGAGTACAGTGTCCATTTTAGGACATGATCATATATCAAAATCAACACTGTAATGGAGAATGGAATGTGATTCCAGTGTAACTTTTGCTCCTGAGGAAGTGTACAGTGTGTACACGAAACGCGTAGAGTTTATGGAATAAAAAGGAAGTTATAATCACTGATTGGTCATTGGATTAACTCCTTGTGAACTTTGGACTGGAACAGCGCGATCCTGAAAGCCGGATTTCTCTCCTTCCTATATATGCAATTCTAGTGACCGGCTGATTGCTGCAGTTCATCGGATCCTACCCATTTGTGCTTATGGTTGTTGTGTTTCACACAACTGAACCAGGTGAGTGGATCCATATCTGTGAAACATTTATATCACTGGATAAGACCCTATTGTGCGCTTCTGTCTCCCTCTCTTTTAAGGCTACCTGATAGCTGCATTGTTGTGTGCACACTGCTGTTCAAACTGCTTTTCTCAAAGCACTCCAAGTTTTATTATTTTGTTCTGGTCAGTTACCGAGTGTTCATTTTTTCACACACTGTATAGCGTTGCACGCTCCTCACACACTACCGTGTACCGGCTGGTATCATGGACAAATACAAGCTGTGTGTGACTCTGGAAAAACAAAAAGAGGAGATTTTCCATTTTTCCAGACCTACACCGTATAGAGCTGTCAGCTTTTCAAACAGTTTCGCATATCTGCTGTTTGATAACGGTCAAAACTAGAGTTGAGCGAAACGGGTCGGTCAAATTCATAAGTCGCCGACTTTCGCTGAAGTCAGCTTTCATGAAACGAAACCCGACCATAGCGTGAGGTCGGCCACGAGGTCGGCGACCAGAGCGCCAAAGTCGCGTTTCAAATGATACTTCCAGCGCCCTTTTTCAGCTAATGATGGAGGATGCACACTGTGGGCAACGCGATGACATGGGCGTCGGTCACCACCATCTTTGAGAAGGGCATGCAAGTGATTGGCTTGCTTTGTGTGGCGTCACAGGGGCTATAAAAGGGCTTGTATGCCGACCGCCATCTTACTTCTGCCGATATTAGCATAAGGGAGAGGTAGCAGCTGCTGATTCTGAATAAGGGAGAGCGTTAGGCAGGGAAGAAGAGCAAAAAACTGCTTCTGCTGTTAGCGATCTCCACTGTACAACACAACAGTTTGTGTGCAGTGACAGGGGAGGCTCTATCTATTTTTTGTGCATCAGCTCTGTTGGTTATTAGGCTGCCTTATAAGACTCCCTGATAGCTGCATTGCTGTTTGCACACTGCTGTGCAATCTGCTTTTTTAAAAGCAAAAATACTTTTCTTCCTCTTTTCTGCACAGTTACCAAACGTTCATTTTTCCACCAACATATACTGTAGCATTATGTGGAGCTCATCATATACTGTATCGAACATTATATGGGACCAATGATTCTGTATGGAGAAATATATGGGCCTCATTACTCTGTATAGCGCACTATGCGGTGGCCATAATACTGTATGGAGTAATATACTCTCCGTTTTTGGAGCTATTGGAGAATTTAAAATGGATATCAGTCATGTGATGTAAAAAGTGAAGTATTTTTCATTGTACTATACTGCTATTTCTCTGCCGTATCAGAGAATCATGAATTGTGGCATGTGTTAAAAGAGCCCATTGACACTCTTTGGCCCTGGGCCCACGAAAATCTGGAGCCAGCCCTACCCCCCCACAACTTTAGCCAAATAACCCCCAGTTTTCAATGCCTAACTATTATTATAAAGTAAATTAAGGTTGACAAGCTTAAGTAATAAGAATTGATGTTTTTGGCATTAAAATGGGCACTGTAGGTGTGTTTCCTGTCCTCCACTCACTGCCGACTTTTCTTCCCCATTGACTTGCATTGGGTTTCTTGTTTCAGTCGGCTTTCGACTTTTCACGATAATTGGCCGATTGCATTCGACCCGACTTTTGTGAAAGTCGGGTTTCATGAAACCCGACTCGACCCGATAAAAGGCAAAGTCGCTCATCTCTCAGACGGAGATTTTCATTTTTCCATACATACACCGTAAAGAGCTGTCCACTTCTGATACAGTACCGTATATCTGCTGATTGGATTATGGTCAAATACATGCTGGGAGAGCGTCTGTGACTAAGGAAATATATACGGAGATTTAAATTTTTACCTACACCTTATACCGCTGTACGCTCCTCATAGAGTACCATATATCTGCTGGTATTTTTGTTGCATTTTCACAAACATGAGAAAGTATGGTGGAAGAGGCCGCGGACATGGGCAAGGGGGCGCGGCTGGTACTGATGGTGGTGGTGCATCGGCTGGTTCTGGCAAAAGCACAATAGCAGCTAAGGCAGGAGGTGTTGAGCTGGCTCCATCGTCTGGCCCAAAAAGGCCTGTAAGGTTCCCTTTTCTGGGAGTAGGAAAACCGCTTTTAAAGCCGGAGCATCAGGAACAGGTTTTGTCGTACATTGCCGAAAAAGCCACCAGCTCTATTGCCTCCTCTTCTGAACGTTCAAAACCTGCAAGCACGAAGTCGTCAATGCAGGATTCTGGTCAGGAAAAACCTTTCCTTGTGTCCTTCACCCCCACCAAAAGTTAAGGATGCAGCAGCCCACACTTCAGATTACTCTGTGGAGCTCTTTTCACATAACATGCCTGGGTTATCCAGTCAAATCCTGAATTCCCCGGGCCAAGATGAATCTGACATGGAGTTCACTGATGCACGGACACTGCTAGATAATTCTGCTGGTACATTGACCCAGAGCACTACATTGCCCTCGCAGTCTACTGAGCCAGAATCTGACCCTGATGAAACTCAGGTGCCCCTTCCCGCATACTATACCACCTTACACGGTGACACAGAGGAAGGTAAAGATGACTTTGAAGAGGAGGTGATGGATGACCCAGTTGTTGACCCGGATTGGCAACCATTGGGGGAGGAGGGTGGCACTGGCAATAGTTCAAATAAGGAGAAGGATCCGCAGCAGGCATTGACATCGCAGCAGCGGTTATCTGCCAGGCCCGTAGTTGTTCAAAAACGTAGTGCAAAAACTAAAAGAGTTTCAGGACAGCTTGGCCAGACGGGCAACTTAGCACAGCGTGCAAGGCCAGAAAATGTATACCATAGTAGGAAGAGTGCAGTGTGGCACTTCTTTGTCCAAAATCCTACTGATGAGCTAAAGGTTACCTGTAAGAAGTGCAGGAGGACCTTTAGCCGAGGTAAACAACTCAGAAATTTGAATACCAGTTGCATGCTTAGACACTTAACCAACATACACTTGCAAGCGTGGACGGACTACAAAACTTCAGGTACCACATGTGCACCTGCTCTGACTGAAGGAAGCCAGCAATGCTCCATCGCTTCCCCCACTGTAAGACCATCGCCACCGTTAAGCACACCACCAGCACTAAATGTTGAGGTGTCGTCGCAAGGCCAAAGCACTCAGGGAATCACAATGGTTTTGCAACAAAACACTGAATCTATGCCATCACCACCAATACCATCACCAATCCCCTCTCACTCTGTCCGGTCCACCGCTACTTCCCCCATATGCAGCTCTCCAGTCCAGCTCACCCTACCAGTCACTCTGAGTAGGACAAGAATGTACTCATCCTCTCATCCGCGTATACTGTGTTTGAACGCCTACAATGCCAAACTAAACTCCTTAGAGATGATGCCCTACCGTTTGGTGGAAAGCGAAGCTTTCTGCAACCTCATGGCCTATGCAGTGCCACGCTATGACCTACCCAGTCGGCACTTCTTTTCTCGAAAAGCCATCCCAGCCCTCCACTTTCATGTGAAAGACAGCATTGTCCATGCACTCAAGCAATCAGTGAGTGGAAAGGTGCACCTCACAACAGATGCATGGTCCAGTAGGCATGGCCAGGGCCGTTACATGTCCATCACTGCGCACTGGGTTAATGTGATGGATGCAGGCTCCACAGGGGACAGCGGCAGTGGAACAGTGCTGCCTAGCCCACGGTATAGGAAACAGTTGGCTGTAGGCTATCGACCCTCCTCCTCCTCCATTAGCAAAAGCTTGTCCACAGAGCGCAGTCGCACGAGCACTCCATCCGCAGCTGGCAGTGTTGCACACGAGGTGTCCCACTATCGAACAGCTAGTGGTAAGCGTCAGCAGGCTGTGTTAAAGATGATGTCTTTGGGCGACAACAGACACAACATGGAGGTACTGGCCGACTACTTGCAGTGACATACTGAGTCATGGCTGGGCAGTCTACATCTTGAGCCAGGCAAGGTAGTCAGTGATAACGGTTGTAATTTTGTGGCAACCATAGCCCTTTCAAAACTCAGACATATACCTTGCCTGGCTCACACTTTGAACCTGGTGGTGCAGTGCTTCCTTAATATTTATCTGGAGTTAACATCCCTGCTCCATAAGGTGCGAAGACTGTGCTTGCACATCTGTCGCTCGGCCGTACACTCCAGTCGTATGCAGACGCTCCAGCGATTGCTCCACCTCCCCAAGCACCGCCTAATCATAGACGTTGCAGCAAGGTGGAACTCCACCCTGCACATGGTTGAGAGGCTGTGCGAACAGAGGCAGGCTGTAATGCATTTGTGGGAGGATACATGGGCAGGCAGTTTGAGGGAAGACATGGAACTGTCGGGTGTGCAGTGGTTAAAGCTGAAAGACCTCTGTAAAGTCCTTCAGTGTTTTGAGGAATGCACACGGCTGGTAAGCACAGACGACGCCATCATAAGCATGAGAATCCCACTTATGCGTCTGCTCATGCAAAGTTTGGCGAACATTAAGGATCTGGCGTCTGCAGTGGAGGAGGAACAAGAGGAGGAGGAGGGAAGCCTTGCTGACAGTCAGCCAATGTCTGGTGAGGGAACTGTCCTGGACGAGGTGGAGGAAGAAGAGGAAGTGGAGGAGGATGAGGGGGATGATTATTTTGGGCAGGAGGATGTTTCTCAGGGGGCATGAGAAAATGTTGGCATTCCAACGTCAGGTACAGGGTTTGTGCGTGACTGTAGGGATGTTGATTTGCCAGAAAGCGCTCCTCCACCCAGCAGTGTCAGTGCATTATTGACACCTGGAACATTGGCCCACATGTGCGATTATGCCTTGCGGATCCTAAAAAGGGACCCCCGCATTGCCAAAATGATGAAGGATGACGACTACTGGCTAGCCAGCATCCTCGATCCACGCTACAAAGGCAAATTACACAACATCATGCCACAGGAGAACCTAGAGATAATATTGGCTAACAAACAAGCAACTCTGGTAAACCGTTTGTTTGAGGCTTTCCCAGCACACAGCAGCGGTGCTGGTTCTCCCACGAGCCGTAGTGGGCACAATGGAAGAGGTGTTCGTGGTGCACACAGCCGAAGTGGCGTTTGAGACAGGGGTTTCATGACCATGTTGTGGACTGATTTCTCAAGTACCGATCACAAACTGCTAATACTGCATCGATTAAAAGTGACAGGAGACAGCAGTTGTCAACTATGATTACAAACTACTTCTCGTCCCATATTGATGTTCTCCCTCACAGGTCATTCCCCTTTTACTATTGGGCCTCTAAACTGGACACCTGGCCTGAATTGGCACAATATGCCTTAAAGGAGCTCGCTTGCCCTGCTGCTAGTGTGATATCTGAAAGAGTTTTCAGTGCTGCTGGATTAATCCTGACAGAAAAAAGGACCCATCTGTCGACACAAAATGTTGATGATCTAACCTTCATTAAAATGAACCATGCATGGGTTTCAAAGGATTTTGTCCCACCTTCCCCTGATGACACTTAGTTTGCCAGAAAACTGCCTCGCTTTTGTCCTCCTCTTCCTCGGACTAGCCCAATTCCGCCATTTGCAGCTGCTGAATGTCCAGCCTACACATCAACATATGCCATTTTTTAAACCTCTCTAACTGGGCTGCCCTCCCCCCCAAAGGCTGGGGTCAACACCTGGCGCACCCGGGCAAGTGCTGTTGCTCTGAACAGGTGAATGGGCCCACTGATGGCCGACGGCACTGGCCCCTCAGTACAATACAGTGTCTCTGATGGTGGGGGGGCCCACTAGCCATCAGACACACCAGCATACTGTGAGGGGCCCTGTGCCAGTACCGTCGCCCACGAGTGGGCCCCCCCTGCTTGCTCATGGCCACAGCACTTGCAAGTTGCAATACTTACCTCTCCTTGCTCTACTGCTGTGTAGTCTGGGCAGTTAAATCCTTCGCAGGGATGGCCACTTGAAATTTGGTGTATTGATCAATGATGGTTAAGATGTAGCTATGGCCTGTCCTGCTGGCCTCTACCTTCAGATCATCAATGGCTACCATTTGTAATGGACGTCAACTTACAAGCGGATGCAGTGATGCTTTATGATCAGCTTTCACAGTTTTCCAAGTCACAGACGTGTGACATTCCTGCCACCATTTTTCAATGTCTCCTCTCATGCCAATCCAATAGAATCGCCTACAGCCTGTGGCTTCTGTCTTTTGCACTCCAAAATGACCAGACACATCATGAAAGGCAGTGAGGACCATGTCTATATCTCTCCCTGTGATCACAATTTGATGGAGACGAGTAACGGTGATGGGATCCACGCTACTGCGATAAAGCAATCCTTTCTTCACAAAGAACCGTTTTCGCTATATCCACAAGCACAGTAATTGAGGGTCTGCATCGCCTCTGCAACATCTACCGGGAGGTTTTCCCGCAATGAGTAATTCCCAAATTTCTGTAAGCACTCCGCTTTCCATCTCTACTTGTACCAATGTAGTTTCCAGTAGCGGAGAGTCTGGACTGGCTTACTGAGATTGAAATATATACGAAGATTTAAAAGTACCACAACACTGTATACTGGTGTACGCTTTAAATACCTTTCCCTTTTTTTACTTTTTAAATTCTGGTGTAATACATACTGAGCCTGTGAGTGTCTGTGTCTGACTCCGGAAATATAGACAGAAATTTACAATTACCCCTAGACTGGATACACCTGGTATGTGCTGATACAGTACCTTTGTTCAAAATTTTTTATTCCGGTATCATCCATAGTGAGTGAGCGTGTGTGGTTTACGCCTTCTATATATACGGTGAATCGGAGATACCAATTTTTACCATATACTCGATAAAGCTTGTATCTTGTTATACAGTACCTTTGTTCGACATTTAGTATTATGGTCAAATCCATACTGAGTAAGCATCTGAGAGTGACTACGGGACTATGTATACAGAGATTTCAATTGTACCCTATAATTTATATACTTGCTATCTTGTTATCCAGTACCTTTTTACAACATTTTTTATTATGGTCAAACCAAGACTGAGTGAGCGTCTGAGGGTGACTCCGGAAATATATACCAAGATTTCAATTTTGGCCAACACTGTATACAGCTGTACGCTTCTGATACAGTAACCTTTTTTGCTATTTAGATTCTGGTGTAATCCATAATGAGCCTGTGAACGACTGTCTGTTACTTTGGAAATATATTTGGAGATTTAAGATTACCCAACACTGTATACAGCTGTACGCTTGTGTTACATTACCCATGTACAGCTTTTCATATTCTTGTGTAATCCATACTGGGCCTGAGAGCGTTTGTGTCTGCCTCCTGAAATATATACGGAGATTCAGAATGTTTACACTATACTATATATAACTTGTATCTGGTGATACTGCACCCTTTTTCAACTTTTTATATTATTGTGTAATCCATACTGAGCCTGTGAGCATCTGTGTATAACTCATGAAATATATACGGAGATTTACTGTTATCCCTAGACTGTATAGTGCTGTATGCTTCTGATACAGTACCATATATCTGCTGGTATTTTGGGTCCATTTTCCAAAACATGAGGAAGTATGGTGGAAGAGGATGCGGACGTGAGCGTGGGGGGCCACCTAGTACTGATGTGGTGGTGGTGCATCTAATGGTAGTGCCAAAAACACAATAGCAGCTAAGGCAGGAGGTGTTGAGCCTGCATCATGGTGTAGCTCAGGAAGGTCTGTAATGCTCCCTTTTCAGGAGTAGGTGGACTGCTTTTAAAGCCGGAGCATCAGGAACTGTTTTTGACTTACATTGCTGAAACAGCCTCCAGCTCTATCACCTCCTCTTCTGAAATTTCAAAAAATGCAATCACTGAGTCATCAGTGCAAGCTTCTGGTCAGGAGCAACCCTTTTCCTTGTGTCCTTCTCCCACACCAAAAGTGAAGGATGCGGCAGCGCACACTTCAGATTACTCCATGAAGCTCTTTTCACATACCATGCCTGGGTTCATTAAAAATGGGGCCCATCATATACTGAAGCATTCCAAATGGGGGACCTCAGACACTGGAGCAGTATTTACGGGGCCCATTATACACTGGAGCATTAGAAATGAAGCCCATTATATATGGAGCATTATTAGGGCCCATCATACACTTGATCATCAGCCATGGGGCCCATCATATACTGGAGCATTCCAAATGGGGGACATCAGACACTGGAGCAGCATTTACGGGGCCCATTATACACTGGAGCATTAGAAATGAAGCCCATTATATATGGAGCATTATTAGGGCCCATCATACACTGGAGCATCATCCATGAGGCCCATCATATACTGGAGCATTCCAAATGGGGGACATCAGACACTGGAGCAGCATTTTGCGGGGCCCATTATACACTGGAGCATTAGAAATGGAGCCCATTATATATGGAGCATTATTTGGGCCCATCATACACTGTAGCATCATCCATGAGGCCCATCATATACTGGAGCATTCCAAATGGGGGACATCAGACACTGGAGCAGCATTTACGGGGCCCAATGTACACTGGAGAAGTAGAAATTGCGCCCATTATATATGGAGCATTATAGGGCCCATCATACACTGGAGCATCATCCATGAGGTCCATCATATACTGCAGCATTCCAAATGGGGGACATCAGACAATGGAGCAGCATTTACGGGGCCCATTGTACACTGGAGCATTAGAAATGGAGTCCATTATATATGGAGCATTATTTGGGCCCATAAGACACTGGAGCATTATCCATGAGGCCCATCATATACTGGAGCATTCCAAATGGGGGACATCAGACACTGGAGCAGCATTTACGGGGCCCATTATACACTGGAGCATTAGAAATGGAGTCCATTATATATGGAGCATTATTAGGGCCCATAAGTCACTGGAGCATCATCGATGAGGCCCATCATATATTGAGCATTCCAAATGGGGGACATCAGACACTGGAACAGCATTTATGGGGCCCATTATACACTGGAGCATTAGAAATGGAGCTCATTAAATATGGAGCATTATTTCAGCCCATAAGACACTGGAGCATCATCCATGGGGCCCAACATATACTGGAGCATTCTAAGTGGGGCAGATCAGACACTGGAGCAGCGTCTATGGGGCACATTATACACTGGAGCATTAGAAATGGGGCCCATTATATATGGAGCATTATTTGGGTCCATAACACACTGGAGCATTATCCATGTGGACCATCATTTACTGTAGCTTTATGTGGAGCTCATCATATACTGTATGGAACATTATATGTGACCTATTATTCTGTATGGAGAAATATATGGGGCTCATTATTCTGTATGGCACACAATGTGGTGGCCATAATACTGTATGGAGTAGTATATTGTCCTTTTTTGGAGCTATTGTACAATTTAAAATTGATCAGTCATGTCATGTAAGCAGTGAAGTATTTGTTATTGTACTATACCTATATTTCTGTGCCGTATCGGAGCATCATGAGTTGTGGTATGTGTTAAAGGGGCGCACTGACAATCTTTGGCCTAGGGCACACGAAAACCTGGAGCCATCCCTACCCCCCCTCAACTTTAGCCAAATAACCCACAGTTTTCAATGAGTAACTATTATTACCGTATATACTCGAGTATAAGCCGACCCGAGTATAAGCCAACCCCCCCTAATTTTGCCACAAAAAACTGGGAAAACTTATTGACTCGAGTATAAGCCTAGGGTGGGAAATGCTCCATCGATTATTCCCCCATATAGTGTCCCCAGAAGAAGCTCCATAGATTATTCCCCCATATGCTGACCCCATAAGAAGCTCCATAGATTGTTCCCTCATATGCTGACCCCATAAGAAGCTCCAGATTATTCCCCCATAGGCTGCCCCCATAAGAAGCTCCATAGATTGTTCCCCCATATGCTGACCCCAGAAGAAGCTCCAGATTATTCCCCCATATGCTTACCCCAGAAGAAGCTCCAGATTATTCCCCCATAGGCTGCCCCCATAAGAAGCTCCATAGATTGTTCCCTCATATGCTGCCCCCATAAGAAGCTCCATAGATTGTTCCCCCATATGCTGACCCCAGAGGAAGCTCCATAGACTATTTCCCCATATGCTGCCCCCATGCTGCTGCTGCATGTAAAAATAAAAAAATGACATACCTCTCCGTCGCTGGGTGTCAGGTGCCGGTGTCACTGCTGGCACCTGAGATACTCACGTGTCCTGTGTCCATGGCTGCTCACCGCTATCTGCCGCGTCATCAGTCAGTGACGATCAGACTGCAGGGGGTGCGGCACGCACTAACCACGTCACCGCACCCTCTGCTGTCTGAAGTCACTGACCGATGACAGACAGCAGCAAGCAGCCATGGACACAGGACAGGTGAGTATCGCTATACTTACCCGTCCTGACGCTGTGTCTTGAGCCCCCAACTTCTCCCCGTGCTCTCTCTTCCTGCCTTTAGCGGTCATGTGGTACCGCTCATTAAAACTCATGAATATGTGCATATTCATGAGTTTTAATGAGCGGCACCACGTTACCGCTGAAGGCAGGAAGGGAGAGCACGGGGAGAAGCTGGGGGCTCAAGACACAGCGTCAGGACGGGTAAGTATGACCTGACACCCCCGCCCCCCCTCCTCCTCCGACCCCCTTTGTATATGACTCGAATATAAGAAGAGAGGGGGACTTTCAGCCCAATTTTTTGGGCTGAAAATCTCGGCTTATATTCGAGTATATACGGTAAGTAAATTAAGGTTGACAAGCCTCAGTAATAAGAATTGAAGTCGTTGGCATTGAAATGGGCACTGTCGGTGTTTTTACCATCCTCCACTCCCTGCTGACTTTGCTTCTCCATTGACTTGCATTGGGTTTCGAGTTTCAGTCGGCCTCCGACTTTTCCCTATAGTCGGCTGATTTCGTTCGACCCTACTTTTGCGAAAGTCGGGTTTCATGAAACCAGACTCGACCCTAAAAAAGGCAAAGTCGCTCATCTCTAGTTGTAAGAGATGCATGCCTACGGTACATAATTCTGATATGTAGACATTAGCTGAGTTCACTGTAAGCTCTGAAATGATGATAATTAGTAAAAAAAAAAGTTTATTCAGCTTCAAAAAATATCACGGATGACAATTTTTTTACAGACTGCAAAAAAGTGCAAAAAAAAAATTTCTGTGCGGTTGGTATCCTGCTCATCATAATGCCCCACAGCTATGACATTTTACAGATTATCATTATGTACAGTGATGGTCAGTACCAGGGCCTTCACAGTTCAGCAGTTCCCAGTGGAGCACAGTTTGTACAGCAGTCATTTTCCATTTCCAATGTCACTGGATAAGTCTCTCTCTCCTTTAGAGCCAAAGCTCTTATGATCATTGGGGTCCTTTATCTTTTTTATTTCTGTAGAGTGTAAGCTTTTATGATCAGTGGGTTCCTGTATCTCTAACCTTTAAAAAGTGTAAGCTCTTATGGTCATCAGGGTCCTCTCTCTCTCCTGTAGAATGTAAGCTCTCCTGGTCTGCAGAGTCCTCTCTCTCTTCTCTCCTTTCCCCCACTTGTATCTTCCATACAATTACAAGCTATCCAGTAATGACATTTGTGCTGATTTATTCTACACAAATTACATTTTTTGGAAAAATTCAGAAAATTTGAATTTCAAAAGATCTGCTCATCTCTTGTACTGGCCCTTTAAACCACACAACTGACTGGACCAACAGATAGAACAGCTCTGAGCAGGGTATAGTATAGTGGGTACAGAAAGTATTCAGACCCATTTAAATGTTTCACTCTTTGTTTCATTGCAGCCATTTGGTAAATTCTTGACTGCCCCAGCTAGAGCCCTGACCAATTGCGTTAGGGACGGCGGAACGCACTAAATATTAAATAATAGAAAGTGCATTCGCCGCCTGGGGTCCATGGTGCAATAGGTGTTAAAACCGCTGCTAGACAATGACAGACACGCTATATGGCGGTATAATGCGCACGGGCTCAACGTCACCCAATGTGCGCAGAGCGGACTCTGCTAACTCACAGAGGCGCTGTAACATAAACACTGAGCCTGTTAGACTCACAGGTCTCAGCAAAATTGCACGCATGGTATCAGGTCACAGGACAGGGTCCACGACAGGGGACGGTGTCCGTCTTGACCTACCGTGCGCGCGGCGTCGCTACTGCGGAAGCCGGTAAGTGCTGCTGAATGCAGTGCGGTGACAGACACAGCCGCTATGCGATAATGCCATGAGAGACGTGACACTACCGGACGCTAGTGTAGAGGTGCGGTGTGCACAGTGGCCTAAGGTTTGCAACTGACTGGCGCTGATTCTTTCTATGGTTCCCTATCCACATGTGGAATATCAGAGGGAGGGGAATCTTAATAAGTCAGTCACCAGAATCATACATCCATCACCATTCACACATCTAGCAAGAAGAGTCTATACTAGCGCATGGGCGAGTTGATCTGCTGAAAGCCTGTGGAGATTTGCTCTGACAAGACTTTTAGACAGTTCTGGAAAGATGCATTCAGATGCAAGAACTCTGGCGCATAACTCTTTTCCTGACCCCTCTGCCGCTGCCGCCCAGTACCCGCAGGTGTACTAGAGGTGGCAGGGGCAGAAGGGTGGGGTAAAAGGAAAGCGATCTCCTCACCAGCAGCTTCATGTAATGTAGGCGGCCACGATGCTCCTGTGCTGGTGGATGGGACAGATGGGTCGAATGTGTGGGAAGGCTGGGAAGGTCCATCACCATTCACACATCTAGCAAGAAGAGTCTATACTAGCGCATGGGCGAGCGGCCATGCGGGCCTTTTATAGCCGTGTGCTGCCGGGACCTTCCAGATCTCTGAGATGGACCAATCAGATCTGGAGAAGGACCTGAGCACGTGACTCCTGACCTCCAATGGGAGATCATCTCATGAGCATGCTCAGTGGAGCAGCAGAGGGACTTAGCCTCAGGAATGGCTTGCTGCAGTGCAGCATGTGAGGCTCTGGATTCCTGTTGTGTCGCTGCAGAAATCCGACGCCTAACAAATTGAGGATCTCTGGAGAGACCTGAAAATGGCTGTCCACCAACGTTCACCATCCAAACTGACTGAACTGGAGAGGATCTGCAAGGAAGAATGGCAGAGGATCCCCAAATCCAGGTGTGAAAAACTTGTTACATCATTTCCAAGAAGAGTCATGGCTGTAATAGCTAAAAAGGGTGCTTCTACTCAATACTGAGCAAAGGGTCTGAATACATATGACCATGTGATATTTCAGTTTTTCTGTTTTAATAAATTTGCAAAAAATGTTACATTTCTGAAAAGTGTAAAATTTAAAGGGGTCTGAATACTTTCGGTACCCACTGTAAACTGATAATGTCTTGATTTACAGCTTGTTCCATTATTAAACTTCAGGTCCGAAGGACCCTATGCCTATAACCTCTCCTTTAACTTTAGATCCCTTGAAGCAGAAAAGTATGACTATATTCCGGGTATTAGGGTCAAACTAAATTGCAGTACCCCTCTCAAGGAGGTCGATTAAGTATATATCTTAAAAAATATTTTATAATTTTTTAGGCCTCTATAAATTAGAAATATGATTATAACATTTTTTGCTATAATGAATATTTAGAATATTTGGTTTGGTGTATTTTATATTTTTTTGTAGATTTGGCCTCCCGCGAGATCCTTGATAAGTGCAGCAACATCCATTGACGTGTTTGCAGATGCGTGCACAGATCACTGGTTTTATTTTTTTCGACAGGCACCAGAGGACACTTTATTGAGCACATTGAATACCTATTTTCACAGCAAGACAACATCATTTTTAGAAGAAATATTGAACATGACAGCATATAATTCATTAATGTAAATGTAATCAGAACAGTTAATGCATTTTCAGCAGGCCTTCATTTCACACATGCTGACATCAGTATTGACTCGTGTTCTGGTAATTTTTATGTACGTGTGTTATAGAGAAATCGTTTATAAAATCAGCATAGTCCATTAATGTACGTTCAGTCCATATGTTATACAGATTTTCAAAGAATTACAACAAAAGCGAAAGAAGTAATTATAGCTATTGGAAACTTTAAAGGAACGCTATTTTCGTAGTGAGATTGTCTCAATGCAGGCTATATGAATGGCGCTCTGTACAATTACTGGAGTATCATGTGGTAGTTCCTTTAAATGCTTGCTAGATCTCGCTGACATCTATTCACACATCCTGATTAGAGTTGAGCGAAACAGGTCGGTCAGATTTAAAAGTCGCCGACTTTTGCCAAAGTCGGGCAGTGTGAAGTCGGCCATGCGGTCGGCGACCCAAGCGCCAAAGTCGGGTTTCGCCAAATGCTTGCATGTGACTTTTTTCAGCCAATGAGAGAAGCGGAGCGGGAGCGTAGCTGGAGTGGGAGTGGGAGAGAGAGAGGGAGAGGGAGAAGAGAGAGAGAGAAGAGAGAGATTTCGCCGCCTCTAGGGTTAAAATTCATGCCAGGTGTGTTTTCAGTCCTCCACTCACTGCCGACTTTTCGCCCCATTGACTTGCATTGGGTTTCGTGTTTCACGACTTTTCCCAATTTTTCCCTATAGTCGGCCGATTTCCTTCGACTCGACTTATGAGAAAGTCGGGTTTCATGAAACCCGACTCGACCCTAAAAAAAGCAAAGTCGCTCATCTCTAGTCCTGATATTTCCAGTACTGGAAAAACTAGTACCGGTGCTATCTGTGTCCATGTGTCTGTGTGTTACATACATGTGGCATACGTGAGGCTTTCGTGTGCCGCATCAGTGAGACTAGCTCCAGTGCCTGGGAAAAAGCAGTACAGTTAGCATAGTTCCTAGGCACCGGGAGCTGAATGCAGCTCTCATCATTGTTTCCTGGTCTCCCTGCTATTAGTGAGACTAGGTGACGCTGATGTGACTTGTAGTCAGCACCTGCCATCTGTGTATCACGAATATAAAATAAAAATTAAACAAAAAAAATGGCATGCGGTCCCCCTTAATTTTCCTAACCAGCTAAAGGAAAGCCGAGGGCTGGTGTTAATATTCTGGTAAGGGACCAGTAGCCATGAAGCATCCCATGTATTAATGTCAGCTCGCAGCTGTTTGCTTAGCCTTTACTAGTTACAAAGGGGGACCACCCCCCAAAAAATGATGTAGGGTTCCCCTTTATTTACTAACCGTCAAAGGAAAAACAGACCATGGCTGGATGATATTAATAGCCTTGTCATTGATATTGGCCTCCTCCCAGACTAAAAATATCAGCCCTCAGCCATGCCAGAAGTGGATCATCCATTAGATGTGCCAATTCTGGAGCTTAGCTTCCGCTCTTTCCACTTTCCCTGGTGTGGTGGCAAGAGGGGTAATAGAAAAAAGTCAAAAATTAAAAATAAATCTCAGAAAAAGAAACAGCCTTATTAACATCAAATCTGATTACAAATGCACTAGCAGGATGCAGTAGACCTCATGAAAAAGGTGCTAGCAGCACAGGTACAAAATACTATTAGATCAGGTGGGCTGCCCAGCAATATATAAGTACACCCCGTAAGGACAGACTATCCAGTTCACTCAACCAGCACTAAAGGGCCCGGCTGCTTCCTGCATAAAAATGGAAAAATGTCATTTTTAAAAAATTTTTTAGTCCTTTTCTGTGATTCATTTTAAATTTTAGTGTAGGGACTCGCAAGTATGAGGACCCTTAACACTGGCTGCGAGCTTGCATATTTTTGCCAAAATATTAACCAGTACTTCATGTAAGGCTACTTTCACACATCAGGTTTTCGGCGTCAGGCGCGATCCGGCGTCGTGCCGGAATGCCGGATCCGGCAAATGTTTTGTAAAACCGGATGTGACGGATCCGGTTTTCTGCCGGATCCGTCTTGTTCTTGACAGACAAAACCGGATCCGTCTCATCCGGTTCATCCGTTTTTCTATCCGTTTTTCGACGGATTACGCCGGATCCGGTTTTTAAAATTGACCCTTGTGGCCTTCCGAACGGGATTGGCTACTGGAAAACTATATATAGCGTGTTCCTACAGCCCTTCTTTGACAGGTTGTAGAGGATAAAGTGCAGGTTGGAGAGAAGAGCAAGTTACTGGCGAAGATGGATGTTGTAATTGGAAATATTTTGAAGAATTTGGCGGATTTTATAGCGGAGGCGAATCGTTTGAGGGTGATTGTTCTGGAGAAGGAGAGAGCGAGACAGCAGCGCATCAGGCATCGTAGACGACGTTTGTGGATCCACCCCATCACAGCCAAGAGAATGACGCGTGGGGTCTATTCTACACTCTGCATGGACCTTCAACGAAACCCGGATACATTTTTTGGATATGTTAGGATGAAAATGGAGAATTTTGATTACTTGGTGGAGCGCATTGCACACCTCATAAGAAAAGCGGACACCTATTGCCGCTTCTCTGTTTTAACCGCAGAGCGTCTGATGGTGACTTTAAGGTAAGCCACATTTATTGGATGTGATCGCATCAGAGCACACTTTCACTGCAATCTTGTTGGTGGTAGTTTGTATCTCCAAGTGTTATAGCTCAGTTTTGGTATGTAATGCTGTGATTTAAAACTAATTTATTGTTTTTTAATTCCCCACAGATTTCTTGCAACTGGAGAATCCCTTTCGTCACTGCATTTCCAGTACAGACTCGGGATTTCCACCATATCTGGAATTGTGAAGTACACATGCCGTGCACTGTGGGACTCCTTAGCTGAAGAGTTTTTACCAGAGCCCACAACAGAGAGGTGGATTGAAATTGCTGACAAGTTTCAACAGATATGTCAGTTTCCCAACTGCTTGGGCGCTGTGGACGGGAAACATATCCGCATTGTAAAGCCAGCTGGATCGGGATCGGAATATTTCAATTACAAGAAATATTTTTCAATTGTCCTCATGGCCATCGCTGACGCGGAATACAAATTTATTGCGGTTGATATTGGGGCCTATGGCCGCTCCAATGACTCTCAAGTTTTCAAACTGTCTGCCATGGGGCGTAAACTGTATGGAAACACCTTCCAGTTCCCACCACCTAGACCGCTGCCGCAAACATCTTGTCCACCTATGCCATTTGTCTGTGTAGGGGATGAAGCCTTCCAGCTGTCAGATCACCTTTTGAAACCGTACTCTAGCAGAGGATTGACAAGACCAAAACGCATTTTTAATTACCGCCTCACAAGAGCAAGAAGAATGGTTGAATGTACCTTTGGTATTCTGACAGCCAAATGGCGGGTCCTATTGACTGCGATCAACCTCAAGACAGAAACTGTGGACGAGGTGATCAAAGCATGCGTGGTACTCCACAATTTTGTTATCTGCAAGGAACCCATTTCCATTGAGGACACCTCTGAAGAAACCACCTTGCAAGATTACCATGACATTACCACTAGAAGTTCTGTGACGGTTTCAGTAATGAGGGACAATTTTGCACTATACTTTATGTCACCTCAAGGTAGAGTACACTGGCAGGATGACAGAGTGTGAAAGATTTGTGCCCTATCCAAACTTGTGTACCTTCTGTACCAACAGTATATACCTTTGCCAACCAAAGTTGGCTATCTTGTCATGGTCTCTATTTTTAGCTTTAGGCCACAGGTGTGTACCTGGTTGTGTTTTATGCAAAGTATTTCACCTTTTAACAAAAGTTGTGTACATTGTTAGGAAATCACCAACAATAAACACAACTTTTCAGGTGAAATACTTTGCTTCAAACACAACCAGGAACACAACTGTGGCAAAAAGCTAAAATTTACCCACAGTTATATACCTGGTTTTGAATACCTTTTTACCTTTTAAATACCCTGTATTTAACCTTTTTTTTAAACATATTTCGCCGCAGAAAGAAATGACAGACAACCAGTGTAAACAATAATTTAACTTTTATTTAAAATATTTTTTTTTTGTGTAAACTGTTTTTAAAGTTAAAAAAACTTTTATAATAAAGGTTTGAAACCAACTGGGCATTTTTATTACAAAACACATCATAAATCTGTGTAGTGTGGGGTGGAAATACTGCTGGAGGGGCTGCGGGACACTTCGACAATGGGAGTGTGGAGAGAGGACTGGGATCGTGGTGGGGAAGGAACAGTTAGAGGTGATGGTGTGGAAAAAGCTACAGAATGGGTGGACATGTGGGAGGCAGAAGAGGTGGTGGGCGGTGGAGTGGAGGGTTGGGCAGGGACTGTAGGAGCAGATGATGTTGATGGAAAGTTGTATGGGGAAGGAGTTTGGTACGGGGAAGGAGTTTGGTACGGGGAAGGAGTTTGGTACGGGGCAGGTTGCTGGAAGTGGGGAGATGTCTGGTACTGGGGAGGTTGCTGGTACTGGGGAGGTTGCTGGTACTGGGGAGGTTGCTGGTATGTAATAGGAGGGGGAGGATGGAAAGTGGCTGGAGGGGGTGCAGATGTAATAGGAGGGGGAGGATGGAAAGTGGCTGGAGGGGGTGCAGATGTAATAGGAGGGGGAGGATGGAAAGTGGCTGGAGGGGGTGCAGGTGGAGGAACTCCAGTGGTGGGAGGTGGAGGTTGGGAGGTAACCTGCTGTAGAGCATCGTGGCACGAATGCATTACATACATCTGCTGGGTAGGAGATAGTGTTGCCATGCGCTCCACAACAGACCTGAAAAAGGTGTGGTTTGGCGAAGATCTTGCTTCTGAATGCATGGTTTGCAGAAGTGTCTTCACCTCCAGAATGCTGGAGTTGATCTGCTGAAAGCCTGTGGAGATTTGCTCTGACAAGACTTTTAGACAGTTCTGGAAAGATGCATTCAGATGCAAGAACTCTGGCGCATAACTCTTTTCCTGACCCCTCTGCCGCTGCCGCCCAGTACCCGCAGGTGTACTAGAGGTGGCAGGGGCAGAAGGGTGGGGTAAAAGGAAAGCGATCTCCTCACCAGCAGCTTCATGTAATGTAGGCGGCCACGATGCTCCTGTGCTGGTGGATGGGACAGATGGGTCGAATGTGTGGGAAGGCTGGGAAGGTGCAGATGTACCGGGGCGGTCGAAGTGTCCCTCGGTGCCGGTCTCCTCAGGGATCGCCTCAGAAGGGTCCAATCGTGCAGGCTCCCGAGTGCTGCTCACCGTGCTGTGGAATAAAGAGAAAAAAAAACAATTAAAATACTGACATGGTATGGCCCTGGCTGAAAAAAAAAAGTTACATCTAACATTTTTTTTCACATGTGGTGTGTAATATTTACCTTCTAGTGACCATTGTTTCCCGGAGGAACGACAGGGCTTGTGCGTACTTGTACTTGCTCCTGCGTCCTCCAGATCCACTCGGGGCCCGCATCTCTTTATTGAACTCCTTCTTGAAACGATCCCTCACAGACCGCCACCGATTCACAATTCTGTTCCCTGAAACGAGAAAGGAGTGGTTAGTATACAACATCAGTGTTTCCCAAACTCCAGTCCTCATGGTCCCCAGGGGTCATGTTTTCAGGATTTCCATAGTAAATAGAAATCCTGAACACATGATCCGTGGGGACCACGAGGACTGGAGTTCGGGAAACACTGGTTTACATCAAGGAACCGGTACTGTATATACTTACGCTCTTTAATCTGGGCCCGAGCATCGAGGTCCTCCCAGCGGCCCACAAGGAGCGAACAGATTTCCTCCCAGAGTCGTCGGGTAACGATAAGGTCAGCATGGCGGCGGTCAGCCATATTCCAGAGCGGCTCCCTTTCTCTGACGAGATCGATGAGGTGGTCCACATCGAGTCCTCCATCCTCACCGTCAGAGTCGGGAGCACGCTGTGAAGGCTGTTAAAGAAAAAGACAAAAATAACATAATTAGCCTCCACAAAAGAAATGAAATAAAAAGTGCAAAAAAACAAAGCAAAAATATTTATAGTTACACGCTGGTGACTGCCGTGTTGCTTTCGCCGACGACCCTGGGAGGCACTGCGAGGACCTCTTGGCCGAGCACCAGATTGGGAAGACTAGAGAAGAAAACAAAAAATGTTATGTCTTTGGATGTAGGCATTTGTTTGCTGTGTGTGGTCTGCAGAACATTGTTTTCTATGTGTTGTGTGTAGTGTGATGTTGTGTTTCTGCGTTAGATGCAAAAAACTTACCAATTGTGAGCCCACTCCAAGTGTCTGTCCACCCCTTCCTTCTTCTTCTGGGAGCTCCTCTTCATCTTGTGAATCCTGTTTTGAAATAAAAGGCAATGAATAGACATATATTACAGAGATGATGGATTTTGGAAATAAAAACTTACCGTCAAACGCTGACGATGCGAGGGAGGGCTCCCAGAAGATGATGTGCTGTCTTCCTGGTGTCCACACTCCATGCCTGTGGGTGGTGTTCCAGCTGCTGCCATTGCTGCTGCTGCTGCTGCATCTATTGGGCGGCTGTTGAATAAAGAGAAACAAAGGGCCAATGAATATCTTGATATTCAATAGCCCTAGTTTGGAGGAATGGGGGATTTGATAATTACCGTCTCTCATCTGCTGCTGGCCTCCCCTCCTCAGCATGTTGCATTTGCTGCTCCATTTGGGGTGGTGGTGGTGCTGATGGTGCTGCAGTGGTCTCCTGCCTTCTCCTGCGCTTGGTTGCTTTCTTGGGTGGCATGTTGGGTGTGGCTGTGGGTCCCACTGTCTTGCTTTTATATATGTCTTGTGGGCAGAGCTACTGAGCATGCTCAGACCAAAAAAACTGGATCCGGCCACCGGATCCGGCTTTCGCCGGATCAGGCGCATTGCGGCGCTCATAGGCTTTCATTGTGTGAAAAAGCCGGACGCGCCGGATCCGGCGTGTCCGGCTTTTTCGCAGGAGACAAAAAACGTTACAGTAGCCGTTTTTTCCAGACGCCGGATCGCGACACATTGCCGGATCCGGCGAAAACCGGATGAAACGCATGGCCATCCGGCTCGATCCGGCTCTAATGCAAGTCAATGGAGGGGAAACCGGATCCGGCATTGCATTTCGCCAGATCCGGTTTCTGTCAAAAGCGCCGGATCGCGCCTGACGGCGAAAACCTGATGTGTGAAAGAAGCCTAAGGTATTTTACACATTATCTTTCATCTTTTTAGTGCAGATTTTTCAATTTTTATGAGGATGCAGCCAGGCCATTTAGCGTTGTTTGAGTGATCTGAGATGTCTGTCTAGTGGGGTGCATTTATATAGTGCTGGGCAACCCTGCAGACTTGGAATGAGGGGACTCATGGAAGTTTGGGTTCTGGTATTCAGCTCCAACTTTACTCCAAAGAATTGTACCCAAACTTGAACCGAACTTTTGACCTCGAAAAATGTCTCTCTCTCCACCCGGACTTCCGAACATTGCAATGGACTTCAAAGAGAGATTAGCACTGGACACTAACTGTCCAGTACAAACCCCAAACTTTTAAGCTAAATTCTGCTCATCCCTACTCCTGATCTAGTAGTATGGGCATCATGAATGGGCTGTAAGCCAGACAATTTTCATCACACATATCAGTGTGACTGGCCCCCTTTGCAATTCTCCTCTGTGTGCATTTTTAATTCTAGACAGCCACCCCCTCCATTAATTGGTAGGTTTATGAGTGGCTGTTTGCATCAGTATTTTGCTCCTGTGCTTCCCCCGCCCTTATGATGGGGGTATACTACATCTTGTTAGTGCATTTGTAATCTGACTTGATGTTGGTAAGGCTGTTTATTTTTCCATAATTTTAGGCTATGCATAACTACTGTATTTCTAGAGTGGAATGGATTAAAAATATTAGTACGACTATAGGTTTTGCATTTTAAATTTTGTGCTGTTCATTATGTGTTTGCAAATCGCTTCTTGTAAATTCAACAAGAATATAACATGTGATATCCTGTAAGTGGTCACCAGTATAAGAGGATCGAACAGAAACATGCAGAACAAAGTAAACCCTATTAAATGGCGTTAATATTAAGTGTGCGACAGGGCAAATCTCCCCAATGACAGAGGAACAAGGTAGTAAGACAGAATAAGGGATTTCTCTTTCCGCCCCCTCTTTCTTTTGCCTTTCCCTCCCCCCCTTTTTTAAAATTCTTTAAGTACTTTATATCAGAGAAAATAGTACAAGAGTAAAGGGGGCTTTACACATAGCGATATCGCTAGCAATATCGCTAAAACGACACTGGTTTTGTGACGTTATAGCGATATCGCTAGCGATATCGCTATGTGTGAAACTTACCTCCGACCGGCTCCCCCGCTGTCCATCGCTGATCGCGCGAGAATGTCCGGCTCCATTTCTCGTCGTCAGCTTCCTGCGGCGCTTCCTGCTGTGACGACGAGCGACGCTGGAGGCGGGCGGGAGGACGTCAGGATCGCTGTGTGTGAAAGGTGAGTATCGTGCGCTGCATCGCTGCTGCATCGCTGTGAGGTCTTTCTGTGTGAAAGCTCACTAGCGATCATTTAGCGATGCACCAGCGATCCTGACCGGGTTGGATCGCCGGTCGGATCGCTGGTGCAGCGCTAAATGTAAAAGGGCCTTTAGAAAATAGTTACCTATTACACATCAGCATTTAGTTGAACCGACGATAAGGGAAAAAGGGTGGGTGGGTTGGGAAGCAAGGGGAGAGGGTCATGGGGAAAAGGAGAAGATAGGGAAGGGGTGGGGGGAGTTCAAAAACATTGGTTAGATTGGGTTATGTCTATTAAACAAGGTATCATAGGTGGGGAAATACCAACTATAAACAACAAAAGGGGAGGTACACATAATTGAATACTATAACATATAGTCAAGCTAAGAAATTCGCCAGGAGGTAAGCATATGAGGGCCATAGAAATATGGTCAGTTATGGTGAGCAGAATTAATGATAGTGCGAAAGTGACAATATGGAGGCTTGGACTCACAGAGAGTACAGACATATATAAGCTATGTCTTTCCACTTGAAGTATAATTATGTAATTGCTTCGAAGGAGCCCAAGTTTTGCTATATATTTCATGGGTGCTTGCTTCCCATCTGGTGAGTTCTTCCAGGCTGGAAACTTGATTCACTTTAGAAATCCATTCCTGGAAAGTGGGAGGGGACTCGTCCTTCCAGAGCAGAGCGATTAAGTGTTTTGCTGCACTGATTAGTAAAGGGAGAAGGCCATGTCTTAATGGTTTAAAGCTTTTGAATGGGCATGACAAAAGAGCTTCTACAGCCCGTAGGTCAGAAGTAAGGAGCTGTAATTTTTTAAGTTCTCGGTTAATATCCGACCAAAAGCCACTAAGCACTGAGCAGTCCCAAAAAGATGTGGTGACCTGTATGTGTATGACATCTCCAGCAAGTGCTAGTTTCTGATAGGCCCATATGCTAAAGTTTGGCTGGTGTCTTATGCCACCTAGTTAGGATTTTCCTGGAGGAGGATACACCTAGAGAACCCTCGTGTGTTAAGTAAGATTTGGGAAATTTGTTCCTCAGAGAAACTGATATTGATTTCCGACTCCCAGAAGTAAATGAAGGAAGGTTTAAGTGTGGAAAAAGGGGTAATAAGACAGGAATATAGACGGGAGAAAATCTTTAGTCTTGGAGGTGGCAATTTAGTCAGCATATCCAACCAGGACCAGCTAGATTTAGATGGGTATTGTTGTTAGGTTAACAAAGTACAAATTGACAAAGTGTCATCTAATGTGTTGTTGCTGGAAGAAGTTTTTGAGTTGCTCAAGGGCATTTCGAGGCCAGTCGTTTATGGTTCAGAATCTTATTATCATAGAAATGGTTTAAGTTTTCCTTAGGTAGTGTGGACCAAATATTGTAAGGATCATTAAAACTGGGATCAAGGAGATATAGAATGGAGCCAATGGGCGACAGTGCAGATGGAAAAGAAATAATTGGAAGTTCATCGATCATTAGGCGTCTAATCTGGAGGGTAGTTGTGAGAGTTTAATTTAAAGGCCTCAGGGGGTTTTGCTCGGGACCATAGATATGGTATCCTTTTAGCACCTAATAAAACCAAATCTAGATCATCTTGACTTCCCTTCTCCCAATTAAAAACTGTTCTCAACCACCTACCCAAGTGTATAGCTTTGTAATAGATATGAGGATCCAGGACTCCCAGGCCTCCCGAAGAATTCAGATATGAGATTAATTTAAATGGTAATCTTGCTTTTTTTCTGTCTCCATATGAATCGAGATATTAAGAGCCTTAAAGATTTAAAAAAGGTTTGGGGTACGTTTATGGGGATCATGCCCATAGTATAGAGAATTATGGGTAGTATATAGGTTTTAAATACATTAATACGCCCCATCCAGGAGATGGTAGGCAAATCATAAGATTTTGTTAATGTTTCCACCTTCTTCAAAAGTGGAATGTAATTAGCTTGGTATAAACGTGTAGGGTCTTTAGTGATAAATACTCCCAAGTACTTTAATGTTTGCATGGGCCAGTTAAAGGGTGAATGTTTGTGGAGAATGGCTATATGGGAACTCGATATGGTTATATTGAGGGCTTCTGACTTGGTAGGATTGATTTTAAAATTGGATATATGGCCAAATTGATTTCATATGCTAAGCATTGTTGGAAGGCTAAGAACGGATTGGTTGTGAGAAATAATAAATAGTCTACAAAAGCTAACGTTTTCATCTCTGTGCTCCCAATCCTTAGACCTTTGATGGATTCCTCTTGTCTGAACTTTTGGATGAGTGTCTCTATGGTGAGGGTGAATAAGGAGGGAAACAATGGACACCCCTGTCTAGTATTATTGTTAATACTAATGCTCTGATACAGCGTGCCATTAACGCTCACCCTGGCCGTGGGTTGTGAGTACAGGGAGAATATTGCAGAAACAAATTGCTGCGGAAAACCAAATTTCTCTAGTACCCTCTCCATATATCTCCAGCTGACCCTGTCGAATGTCTTCTCAGCATCAGTGGACAATAGGGCCAGCGGGATACCCCAATTTGAGGCAAAAACTATAGATTGAATTTTTGCTGATTTGTCTTTGCCCTCCCTGCCTCTCACGAACCTGGCCTGGTCTGTATGGATTAACTTTGGGAGGAAATCGCCAAGTCTCCAGCCATAATTTTGACCCACAGCTTAGTATCAGCATTAAGCACAGAAATAGGTCTGTAACTGGCACAGATATTAGGATCTTTCCTGTCTTTTGGGAGGACAAAGTTAAAGGCTTCTATGGATTGCTTAGGCAAGGGATGTCCAGCTAAATATGAATTAAACAGTGTCATCAAGTGTGGAAGAAGGGATTTGATACATTTTTTGTAGTATGAGATAGGAAGTTCATCGGGGCCAGGGGCTTTTCCATTGGGAATAGTCAATAAAGTTTCTAGCATCTCCTGAGCAGTAACTGGAGCTGTTAGCAGGGAGTGATCTTCTGTGGGGGAACTTAGGTAATTGTAAAGGGTTGTGAGTGAGGTACAGAGCAGTAGTCGTGGCTGATAGCATTTGGGTTAGCGCACCCTGCCCTTCCATCACATACACTTACTGTCCATAGCTCTGCATTCCTGTGGCCTCTTCATTGGCACCGTTAGGGTCCTCTGTCCATTTCTGTAGGCTTCCTCAGTCCGGTTTAGTACAAAATGAGCCACAGTCCAATTCAACTTTCAAACAGCTAACTTTACTGATTCTAGTACACAGCATATTTGTATTCGTTTCAGCATCTACATCAGGTTTCACCATGTGCAACTCCTCCTCTGTCCCTGTCCTTCTCTCTCTGTCACTAAGCTCACTTCCGGGATGGACCGTACCTTTCGATCCCTCAGCGTCCTCTCTGTCCAGCCTTACTGCATTTGGGGACTCCCTCAGCTATTTTGCCCTGGTCCTGATAGCATCCGCCCATGCAATAAGCTGCCACATTATGAGAGACCTGCCCGTACTGCATAGTCTCCACCGGCAACTGCATTCCCACTAATACTTCAACACTAGCACTGTTGCTGTTGCTCCTTCTGATGAGGTCCTGGCCACGAGTACTATATAGCTGGGCCAAAACCTTCTGTAATGTTGCATAGCATGGTGTTGCCCAGGGCTAGCCAGCCCACCGGAGCTAATGGGCACCCTGGCTCCAACTGAGAACTATAAGGAAGTACTTCCTGCCTTATCCACCGTGCCCCTCCTATCTTAACTATTTACAAGGCTATAACTAACACTATTATATACCCCACCTTATGGCTAAATTTGTGTACTACACTCACCCTACCAGTATAATGACGTTACACATATACAGCACAGACAAAAAGTTTGGACACACCTTCTCATTCAAAGAGTTTTCTTTATTTTCATGACTATGAAAATTGTAGATTCACTCTGAAGGCATCAAAACTATGAATTAACACATGTGGAATTATATAATTAACAAAAAAGTGTGAAACAACTGAAAATATGTCTTATATTCTAGGTTCATCAAAGTAGCCACCTTTTGCTTTGATTACTACTTTGCACACTCTTGGCATTCTCTTGATGAGCTTCAAGAGTATGTCACGGGAAATGGTTTTCACTTCACAGGTGTGCCCTGTCTGGTTTAAGAAGTGGGATTTCTTGCCTTATAAATTGGGTTGGGACCATCACTTGTGTTGTGCAGATGTCTGGTGGATTCACAGCTGATAGTCCTACTGAAAAGACTGTTAGAATTTGTATTATGGCAAGAGAAAAGCAGCTAAGTAAAGAAAAACGAGTGGCCATCATTACTTTAAGAAATGAAGGTCAGTCAGTCAGAAAAATTGGGAAAACTTTGACAGTGTCCCCAAGTGCAGTGGCAAAAACCATCAAGCGCTACAAAGAAACTGGCTCACATGAGGACCGCCCCAGGAAAGGAAGACCAAGAGTCACCTCTGCTGCGAAGGATAAGTTCATCCGAGTCACCAGCCTCAGAAATCACAGGTTAACAGCAGCTCAGATTAGAGACCAGGTCAATGCCACACAGAGTTCTAGCAGCAGACATATCTCTACAACAACTGTTAAGAGGAGACTTTGTGCAGCAGGCTTTCATGATAAAATAGCTGCTAGGAAACCACTGCTAAGGACAGGCAACAAGCAGATGAGACTTGTTTGGGCTAAAGAACACAAGGAATGGACATTAGACCAGTGGAAATCTGTGCTTTGGTCTGATGAGTCCAAATTTGAGATCTTTGGTTCCAACGACCGTGTCTTTGTGCGACGCAGAAAAGGTGAACGGATGGACTCTACATGCCTGGTTCCCACCAAGAAGCTTGGAGGAGGAGGTGTGATGGTGTGGGGGTTGCTTTGCTGGTGACACTGTTGGGGATTTATTCAAAATTGAAGGCATACTGAACCAGCATGGCTACCACATCATCTTGCAGCGGCATGCTATTCCATCCGATTTGCGTTTAGTTGGACCATCATTTATTTTTCAACAGGACAATGACCCCAAACACACCTCCAGGCTGTGTAAGGGCTATTTGACCAAGAAGGAGAGTGATGTGGTGCTACGCCAGATGACCTGGCCTCCACAGTCACCAGACCTGAACCCAATCTAGATGGTTTGGGGTGAGCTGGACCGCAAAGTGAAGGCAAAAGGGCCAACAAGTGCTAAGCATCTCTGGGAACTCCGTCAAGACTGTTGGAAGACCATTTCTGGTGACTACTTCTTGAAGCTCATCAAGAGAATGCCAAGAGTGTGCAAAGCAGTAATCAAAGCAAAAAGTGGCTACTTTGAAGAACCTAGAATATAAGACATATTTTCAGTTGTTTCACACTTTTTTGTTAATTATATAATTTTACATGTGTTAATTCATAGTTTTGATGCCTTCAGAGTGAATCTACAATTTTCATAGTCATGAAAATAAAGAAAACTCTTTGAATGAGGTGTGTCCAAACTTTTGGTCTGTACTGTATATATTACATAGATATACACCATATATATATACATACAGCAGTAATAAATACAACCATGATGTCTCTTAAGGGGTTAACGAGAGATGCCGAACTTTTGAACCCCATACAGGGTCATGGAACAAGGAAATCTTTTCTGAAGCTGCAGTTAGATCTAAAGTATCCATTGGTGTGCCAAGATTATATAGCCCTTCATAGACATTTTTAAACTCTTTGGCAATATCGGCAATCTCAATGGTTGTTGAGCCATCAGTGTAGTTAATTTTCTTTATGAAGGTTTTATCATTGCGTTTCTTTAGTAGTGAGGTCATAAGTTTGCTGCCTTTATTGCCATGAAGGTAAAACTTTTGGCGGCTTTTCATATAAATCTTGGCTGAGTGGATATTTAATAAATCTCTAAGGGCTTGTCGTAGCTTAATTAGTTCCTCTTATACCTCAGTTGCTAAAGATCATTTATGTAGGGTTTCAAATGAGATAATTTGATGAAGGATAGTAATAATTTCTCTCGATCGTTTCTTTTTTAAATATGAGACCAATGCCACAATTTCTCCTCTCATAACGGCCTTATAAGCCTCCCTGTGGCGGCCTGAATGAGAATTTTCTTGGAAAAAAAGAGAATTGCAAAACTTAGTAATGTGGGCTGTAGAATCTAAGAGCGTTTAGTTTAAGGTCCAAGAATGGAGCGGGTGAGGCAGGGATGTGATAATTTCTAAAAATATTGGGGCATGGTCCGAAATTGAGATTACATCGATATTTGCTGATTTAACAGGGTGAAGGTTTGGGGATTGTGTCAGGAGATAGTTTAGTCTGTGATAGCTATTGTGTGGGGGAGAGAAAAAGGTGAAATCCTGGTTTGAAGGGTGCAGAGTTCTCCATGGGTCTATTAAATTAAGAAGTAGTTTTCTTAAAGCCCCCGTTACACACTGCGATATCGCTAGCAATATCGCTGTAAAGTCACCGATTGTGACATAGCAGCGATATCGCTACATGTGATACTTGCCTCCGACCGGCTCCCCCGCTGGTCATCGCTGGTCGCGCGAGAACGTCCTGGACCATTTCTCGTCGTCAGCTTCCTGCTGTGACAACGAGCGACGCGTGGATGCGGGCGGGAGGGCGTCAGGATCGCCGCGTCTGACAGGTAAGTAGCGACCCCCAATCCCTGCGATGTCGCTGGTGAGATCTGCCTGTGTGGCAGCTCACTAGCGACCACTTAGCAATGCACCAGCGATCCATATGGTTGTCGGGATCGCTGGTGCATCGCTATGTGTAACGGTACCCTAAGGTTTTTTGGGAGATAGAAGATTTGCCAGATGAGTTATCTACTAGTGGATTAAGTGAGATATTGAGGTCTCCCCCTACAATAAGTACAGTAGGTCTTCAGAAAATAAGTGGAGGGTATGTAGGATTTTAATAAGCCATCCAATTTGATTGCTATTGGGAGCATAAAGGTTGCATAAGGTAATTGTAGCGTTAACTAGTAGGCCCTTTACCAAAATATATCTACTGTTGTGAGTTCATTTTCCCCTTCGTCACTGAGGTCTGGTGAACTCCCTATTCTGGTAAAGGAAGGTAATGAGTCTGATTATCAGGCACCTGAGTCTAATGAGGATGACTGGCTGAGTGGAGTCACGGACTGGATATAAGGCTGCCAACGCCCTTCTGCCCTGCGGGTGATTTCTCTGTGGACTTCTAGGACACCAGTCTGATTCCTGCTCCTCTAAAGCTAAGTTTTCTGTTTTGCCTGTTAGCATTCTTGTTTTGTTTTTTGTTCTCCTTGCTTTTCTGTATTTTGCCATTCCCTTCTGGGGTGAGCTGAATCTCCTTTTGCCTGTAGCTCTGTCTTCAGAATATTCCTGAGTACTGACATAGCTTTTTGAAGCCTAGCGTCTTCAGGACCTTTTTCACTGTCAGTCTGTTGGCTCTTATTTTCATAGGGTTTTTCACGGATTGCAGACAGCAGCCTTCCTGTCCTTTTCTATTTGGTAAGCTCGGGCCCCTTCTTTGCTCAGTCTATCTTTCTGTCTGTGTTAGTATTTTCATCTTGCTTCACCGTCATTATATGTTGGGGGCTGCCTATTGCTTTGGGGTCTGCTCTGGAGCAGTTTAGATTTCCCCTTTCTTTCTTTAGGCCTATTTAATTCTCTGGCTGTGATCGAGGGGTCTAGGGCATCGTAGGAACCCCCCACGGCTACTGCTAGTTGTGTTGATAGGTTCAGGGGTCTGCAATCCGATAGCTGCCAACTTCTCTGGTTTTCTGGACTTAGCTAGCATTTCTGGTTTTGCCTCCTATGGTGACTCTTTCATAACAGAATCACCCGCCATACCGCAGATCCTAGGGTACTCAATAGCAGGAAAGAATTGTGTTTTTAAAAAAAAAAAAAAAAGTGTGCGTATATTCTTTCCTCTATATCTCTGAGGCCGTAGGGGGAATTTTTTTTTCTCTCTCAATGGAGATAAAGCAATTGTCTGATCGTGTGGAGCAGCTCGCTGCGGAAGTGCGGGGAATTTCCGCCTACCTTGCACATTCACATGCTGCTGAACCAAAGATCCCTACACCTGATGTATTTTTTGGGGATCGATCTAAATTTTTGAGTTTCAAAAATAATTGTAAATTATTTTTTGCCTTGAAGCCTAACTCGTCAGGGAGCTCCGCGCAGCAGGTTAAAATTGTCATCTCTTTGCTGCGTGGCGATCCCCAGGATTGGGCGTTTTCTTTGAAACCAGATGATCCTATTCTGACTAATGTGAACGCATTCTTTCAAGCTTTGGGGTTGTAGTATGATGAACCTAATGCTATTGATCAGGCTGAAAAGACCCTGGTGGCATTGAACAAGGGTCGAGATTCTGCAGAGTTGTACTGTCAAAAGTTCCGAAAGTGGGCGGTCCTTACTACCTGGAATGATAATGCCTTGGCTGCTCTCTTTCGGAAAGGTTTGTCAGAAGCCGTTAAAGATACTATGGTGGGATTTCCTGTTCCCTCTGGTCTGGACGATTCTATGTCATTAGCCATTCAGGTTGATCGGCGTTTACGTGAACGCAGGATTGCACGAGAGGTGTTGCCACCGGTTGAACAGACGTCTGAACCTATGAAATGTGATAGAGTTTTGTCTAAGGCGCAAAGTCAGGAGTTCAGAAAGCGTAATAAGCTGTGTTTTTTCTGTGGAGATGCCTCGCATATTATTTCTGTTTGTCCTAAACGAGAGAAACGCTTTGCACACACGTTTTCTGTTGGTGGTGTTCAACCTAAGTTTCTTCTGGCAATTACTCTGATCTGCTCCCTGTCCACATTTTCCGCCAAGGCTTTTGTGGATTCGGGAGCAGCGCTAAACCTAATGGACTTGGATTTTGCTAAACGTTGTGGATTTCCGATGACACCTCTGCAGACGCCTATCCCTTTGAGGGGGATTGATGCTACTCCTTTGGCTAAAAATAAACCTCAGTTTTGGACCCAGGTGGTCAAGCGACTCACCCCAGACCATCAAGAAAATTGCAGATTTTTGGTATTGCATGGTCTGCATGATGCCGTTGTTCTGGGGTTTCCCTGGTTGCAAATTCATAATCCAGTTTTGGATTGGAAATCTGTGTCTGTGGTGAGTTGGGGTTGTTAGTGTGCCTTTAGTGAGGCTCCGTTTTTTTCCACCTCTCCTCAGTCGCATGATGTTCCTGACTATTTGGCGGACTTTTATGATGTATTTAGTGAGAATGAGTCTGCGTCCTTGCCTCCTCATAGGAGTTATGACTGTGCAATTGAACTAAGCCCGGGGTGTAAATTTCCCAAGGGTCGGCTCTTCAATTTATCTGTACCCGAGCACGAGGCTATGCGGTCCTATATTAAGGAGGCATTGGAGAAGGGTCATATTAGACCATCCTCTTCACCCTTAGGTGCCGGGTTTTTTTTTGTGGCCAAAAAGGATGGTTCTTTAAGGCCTTGTATTGATTATCGTGCCCTCAATAAAATTACTATTAAATATCAGTATCCGTTACCCCTGATTTCGGATCTATTCTCTAGAGGTGCTTGCTGGTTTACCAAGCTTGACCTCAGGGGGGCGTATAATCTTATCCGCATTAAGCAGGGGGATGAATGGAAGACGGCGTTTAATACTCCGGAGGCACATTTTGAGTACCTGGTGATGCCTTTTGGGCTCACTAATGCCCCTTCTGTCTTCCAGTGCTTCATGAACGATATTTTCCGAGACTTTGTCGATAAATTTTTGATTATCTGGATGATATTTTGATCTTCTCCAAGGATTGGGATTCTCATGTGGAACATATTCTGACTGTGTTCCGGATCTTGAGGGAGAATTCCCTGTATGTCAAAGGATCGAAATGCCTTTTTGGAGTACAGAGGATTTCATTTTTGGGATTTACTTTGTCTCCGTCAACTATTGAAATGGACCCGGCCAAGGTACAGGCCATTTATGATTGGGTTCAGCCCACTTCTTTGAAGGCCCTCCAGAAGTTTTTGGGTTTTGCTAATTTTTATCGGAAATTTATAGCAAAATTTCCTAGTATTGCCAAGCCATTGACTGATCTGACTAAGAAGGGTGCTGATGTGTTGAATTGGTCTCCTGAGGCTGTTGCTTCCTTTCAGGAGCTGAAGCGAAGATTTACCTCCGTCCCGGTTTTGCGGCAACCTGATGTCTCACTCCCGTTCCAGGTAGAGGTGGATGCTTCTGAGATTGGTGCAGGAGCTGTTTTGTCCCAAAAGGATCCTGTAACATCTAAAATGAATCCCTGTGCTTTCTTTTCCCGAAAGTTCTCTCCATCTGAACGTAACTATGATGTGGGGAATCGGGAACTGTTGGCCATGAAATGGGCATTTGAGGAGTGGAGACATTGGTTGGAGGGAGCTAAACATCAAGTTGTGGTCCTCACTGACCACAAGAATTTCATTTACCTAGAGTCGGCTAAACGCTTGAACCCTAGACAGGCTAGGTGGGCCTTGTTTTTTACACGTTTTGATTTTGTGGTCTCTTTTCTTCCTGGAACTAAGAATGTCAAGGCAGACGCCCTCTCTAGGAGTTTCTTTGCTGATTCTCCTGTGGTGACCAAGCCTGCTACCATCTTAGGCGAAGGGGTAGTTCTTTCTGCCATCTCGCCCGATTTGAGACTTGCTCTGCAAGAGTTCCAGGAGGACAAACCTGAGCGTTGTCCCAGTGGAAAGTTGTATGTTCCTGACCAGTGGAAGAAGAGAGTGATGTCTGAAGTTCATTGCTCTGCATTGGCTGGTCATCCAGGTATTTTTGGTACTAGAGATCTGGTGAGTCGCTCTTTTTGGTCGCCCACCTTGTCTCATGATGTCAGGAATTTTGTGCAGTCCTGTGGGACTTGCTCCCGGTCTAAATCTTGTTCTCGCTCTAGTGGGTTGTTGATGCCTTTGCCGGTCCCCAGGAGGCCATGGACCCATATTTCAATGGATTTCATCTCTGATATGCCGGTCTCTCAAAGAATGACTGTTATTTGGGTGATTTGTGATAGGTTCTCTAAGATGGTTCATCTTGTACCACTCTCTAAGTTGCCATCTTCCTCTGAGTTGGTGCCCCTGTTTTTGCAACAGGTGGTTTGCTTACACGGGATTCCTGAGAACATTGTATCTGACAGAGGAGTTCAGTTTGTGTCTAGATTTTGGAGGACCTTCTGTTCCAAGCTGGGAATTCAGCTGTCCTTCTCCTCTGCTTTTCACCCTCAGACCAATGGGCAGACAGAGAGAACAAACCAGACCTTGGGGTCGTATTTGAGATGTTTTATTTCCGTAGGATCAGGATGATTGGGTTTCATTTTTGCCCTTGGCCGAATTTGCTTTAAATAATGGAGCTAGTTCTGCCACTTTGATGTCACCTTTTTTTTGTAACTTTGGGTTTCATCCTCGATTTTCTTCAGGGCAGGTGGAGCCTTCTGCCTGCCCAGGTGTTGACACTGTGGTGGAGAGAATGCACCAGATCTGGGACCAAGTGGTGGATAAGTTATCTCTCTCCCAGGAAAAGGCCCAGCGGTTTTCCAATCGACATAGGACCATTGGTCCCCAGTTTAAGATTGGTGATATGGTGTGGTTATCATCAAAAAATATTGCTATGAAGGTGGCTTCTCCTAAGTTTAAGCCTAGATTTATTGGACCTTACAAGATTTTGGAGATTATTAATCCGGTCTCTTTTCGTTTGGCTCTTCCTGTCACATTTAAAATCCATAATGTGTTCCATAAGTACTTGTTGAAGAGGTTTGTTGAACCAGTTGTTCCTGGGGTGGCACCTCCAGACCCTGTATTGGTTGAAGGTAACATGAAATATGAGGTAGAGAAAATACTGGATTCCCGTCTGGCTAGATGGAGACTCCAGTGTTTGGTTAAGTGGAAGGGTTATGGTCAGGAGGATAATTCCTGGGTCTCTGCCTCTGATATTCATGCTAAAAGATTGGTGCGTGCATTTCATCGGGCTCACCCTGATCGCCCTGGTGGCGTGGTTGAGGGTTCGGTGACCCCTCCTCAAGGAGGAGGTACTGTTGTGAGTTCATTTTCCCCTTCATCACTGAGGTCTGGTGAACTCCCTATTCTGGTAAAGGAAGGTAGTGAGCCTGATTATCAGGCACCTGAGTCTAATGAGGATGACTGGCTGAGTGGAGTCACGGACTGGATATAAGGCTGCCAACGCCCTTTTGCCCTGCAGGTGATTTCTCTGTGGACTTCTAGGACATCAGTCTGATTCCTGCTCCTCTAAAGCTAAGTTTTCTGTTTTGCCTGTTAGCATTCTTGTTTTGTTTTTTGTTCTCCTTGCTTTTCTGTATTCTGCCATTCCCTTCTGGGGTGAGCTGAATCTCCTTTTGCCTGTAGCTCTGTCTTCAGAATATTCCTGAGTACTGACATAGCTTTTTGAAGCCTAGCGTCTTCAGGGCCTTTTTCACTGTCAGTCTGTTGGCTCTTATTTTCATAGGGTTTTTCACGGATTGCAGACTGCAGCCTTCCTGTCCTTTTCTATCTAGTAAGCTCGGGCCCCGTCTTTGCTCAGTCTATCTTTCTGTCTGTGTTAGTATTTTCATCTTGCTTCACCGTCATTATATGTTGGGGGCTGCCTATTGCTTTAGGGTCTGCTCTTGGGCAGTTTAGATTTCCCCTTTCTTTCTTTAGGCCTATTTAATTCTCCGGCTGTGATCGAGAGGTCTAGGGCATCGTAGGAACCCCCCACGGCTACTGCTTGTTGTGTTGATAGGTTCAGGGGTCTGCAATCCGATAGCTGCCAACTTCTCTGGTTTTCTGGACTTAGCTAGCATTTCTGTTTTTGCCTCCTACGGTGACTCTTTCATAACAATCTACCATCCGGGTCAGATAGGGTGTCTCTCAATACAAAGGGCTATGCTCACTCCCCTAGAAGCTGAAGTGCTCGTGCTGTGATACCAGGTCGGAAACTGCGTCCTGGATACATCAGGGACACGACCCTTCTTGTAATGCATTTCCTGTAGGAATGCAATGCTGGTGTTCTTTGTGCGCAGTAGATTCATTATTTGACTGCGTTTACTTGGGAAGTTCATGCCCCTCGCATTGTGCGAGGCCACTACTATAGCATAGTTGTATTAGTCATTGCATAGGGATAGGCGAATCATGGTGGCTACATATGTGTACCTAACATTGTAAACAAAGGGGTTAACAGAACAGCAAATATTTACAAATAACATCTTATCCACGCAGAGGTGGGGGGCTGTGGCATCCTCCGAATGCAGACAAGACAGTATATTGTATACGCACAAATGGCAATCGGACGTTGTCGGAATTAGAATCACCATATGGGATCATGAGTGAAACTTAGTAATAAGAAATCCACCATAGAACCATAACAAATGTGACAAACAGAACAGTAACTATTAACCATCTGCCGTTAATTGGCAGAAATTAGGCCAGGGTATGTCTATGCGTTTAAAGCATCGGAAACGGGCTGCAAGAGAAAAAAAGGGGGGGTGAGAGGGGGGATTGGATGGGGAAAAAAAAAGGAGGGAGGTGTAGATATCTCACAGCCTATACCAAAACCTCACCCAGACTTCGTCAAGTCAGGGCCTGTCACAGGGCCAAAAAAGAAAAATATCCAAGTGGTGTGCACTGTGTCTCAGGGAGGAAGCTTCTTCCTGGACCCATGTTTCCCTTGTTTGGGGGAAGCGTGCCTTTTCACTGGCGACCACTCTTCAGGTCTCACCAGTGGAGGAAGTAGAGGAAGGGGAATGTACATGTCCATATCAAGGGGCAAGCAGGAGGCACCTCCACGGGGGGAAATGTTGAAGGTCTCCCACACCTTTGAAAGATCCTCCAGAAAACGAACGGTGACTTATTTTCCCCCGCCATGTATCGCCAATCCGAAGGGAAATAACCACTTATATAAGATCTTGTTGGAGAGGAGTACTTCCAGAAGAGGTCTCATTTTTCAACGTTTTATAAGTGTCGATGGTGCAACATCCTGGTAAAGCTGAATAGACGCCTCTTCGTAGGTGATGGTTTTGCAATCACGAGAGCCAGTCAAAATAGCCGAGGTATCTAAATAATTCAATAGGCCACAGATGACATCCCTCGGAGTATCTGAGGTCTTTGGCGTAGGCTTGAGGGATCTATGGACCCTTTCTAAAATGGTTTGTTCACATCTCTCCTGTGGTAACACCTATACGAATATTTCTTTGGACACTTTTTCATATACACTCACTGGCCACTTTATTAGGTACACCTGTCCAACTGTGTGTTAAGACTTAATTTCTAATCAGCCAATCACATGGCGGCAACTCAGTGCATTTAGGCATGTAGACATGGTCAAGACAATCTCCTGCAGTTCAAACCGAGCATCAGTATGGGGAAGAAAGGTGATTTGAGTGCCTTTGAACGTGGCATGATTGTTGGTGCCAGAAGGGCTGGTCTGAGTATTTCAGAAACTGCTGATCTACTGGGATTTTCACGCACAACCATCTCTAGGGTTTACAGAGAATGGTCCGAAAAAGAAAAAAAATCCAGTGAGCGGCAGTTCTGTGGCCGGAAATGCCTTGTTGATGCCAGAGGTCAGAGGAGAATGGGCAGACTGGTTCGAGCTGATAGAAAGGCAACAGTGACTCAAATTGCCACCCGTTACAACCAAGGTAGGCAGAAGAGCATCTCTGAATGCACAGTGCGTCGAACTTTGAGGCAGATGGGCTACAGCAGCAGAAGACCACACTGGGTACCACTCCTCTCAGCTAAGAACAGGAAACTGAGGCTACAATTTGCACAAGCTCATCGAAATTGGACAGTAGAAGATTGGAAAAACGTTGCCTGGTCTGATGAGTCTCGATTTCTGCTGCGACATTCGGATGGTAGGGTCAGAATTTGGCGTAAACAACATGAAAGCATGGATCCATCCAGCCTTGTATCAACGGTTCAGGCTGGTGGTGGTGGTGTCATGGTGTGGGGAATTTTTTCTTGGCACTCTTTGGGCCCCTTGGTACCAATTGAGCATCGTTGCAACGCCACAGCCTACCTGAGTATTGTTGCTGACCATGTCCATCCCTTTATGACCACAATGTACCCAACATCTGATGGCTACTTTCAGCAGGATAATGCGCCATGTCATAAAGCTCGAATCATCTCAGATTGGTTTCTTGAACATGACAATGAGTTCACTGTACTCAAATGGCCTCCTCAGTCACCAGATCTCAATCCAATAGAGCATCTTTGGGATGTGGTGGAACGGGAGATTCGCATCAGGGATGTGCAGCCGACAAATCTGCGCCAACTGTGTGATGCCATCATGTCAATATGGTCCAAAATCTCTGAGGAATGCTTCCAGCACCTTGTTGAATCTCTGCCACGAAGAATTGAGGCAGTTCTGAAGGCAAAAGGGGGTCCAACCCGTTACTAGCATGGTGTACCTAATAAAGTGGCCAGTGAGTGTATATCAGATGACACACTTTCAGGGATACCTTTTATTCTGATGTTTTTCCTGCGGCTCCTGTTTTCTTGGTCCTCTATAGCAAGGAGGGCGTTGTTCAGCTGGGCACAGTGGAAAGCAAGCTGTTCTTTCATATTATTAGCATGATCCACAAATGTGTCCTGGGTTGACTCAAGGGATTCTACTCTGTTGCCAATGTGTTGCAAATCAGCTCGCATGCCAGTGATTTCAGTGCTCAATGGTTTCATCGCATGTGCCAATGATTTTCTGAGGAAGGATCCTGAGATCTGACCGGATTCCATCTGTGTGTGATCGCTGCCTGAGTCGTCATGACTTGAATCTGAGTCATCTATCTGTTCGTCCATTCAGGATATGGTTGTGGCACTTTAGATGGAGTACGGGTTGCTGGCGGTTTGCGTTTTAGGAATTTTTCCATTTCACTTTGTTTGTCTTGGTGGAGGGCTGAAGCTGTGTTTTTTACGTGCTCTTTATAAGATTTCATCATTATAGCATTATAAAGCGCATTTTATGAAGATCACCACCTGTGCAAAAATGAAATTTTTAGGTATGCATAATCAGATCACATATCTGCGACAAATACATATTGGTTTGCTGAAAGGATATCCTGGGATGCTTAAACACAGAGTCAGGACAGTTCAGTGTTATCACAAATGAGTTTAAGCACAGAGTTTCAATTACATGAGCTGAAGAGAGTGATATTGGTATATTTTAGGCTTCAAGTCTGCCTCCAATATGGCAGTGCAGAGATATGTGAGAAGGAGGTGAGAAGATAGTGATTCAGTTGTAGTATATTTGCTGGATCTAGGTATTAATCCTAGGCAGAATCTCAATTGGTAGTGCAGATATGATTTAGGCTGGGGTCACACATGCGAGAAACTCGGACGAGTCTCACATCTTAATACCCGGCACTACCGCCGGCACTGGGGAGCGGAGCGTGCGGCCGCATAGAAATACATGCAGCCGCACGCTCCGCTCCTGATTGCCTGTGGCAGTGCCTGATATTAAGATGTGAGACTTGTCAGAGTTTCTCGCATGTCTGGCCCTGGCCTTAACCTGCTATTGGTTAGATGCAGTCTGGCACTCAGCAGGCAATACAGTTGTGGCCAAAAGTATTGACACCCCTGCAATTCTGTCAGATAATACTCAGCTTCTTCCTGAAAATGATTGCAGACACAAATTCTTTGGTATTATTATCTTCATTTAATTTGTCTTAAATGAAAAAACATAAAAAGAATTGTCCTAAAGCGAAATTGGATATAATTACACACCAAACATAAAAAAGAGGGTGGACAAAAGTATTGGCACTGTTCGAAAAATCATGTGATGCTTCTCTAATTTGTGTAATTATCAGCACCTGTAACTTACCTGTGGCACCTAACAGGTGTTGGCAATAACTAAATCACACTTGCAGCCAGTTGACATGGATTAAAGTTGACTCAACCTCTGTCCTGTGTCCTTGTGTGTACCACATTGAGCATGGAGAAAAGAAAGAAGACCAAAGAACTGTCTGAGGACTTGAGAAACCAAATTGTGAGGAAGCATGAGCAATCTCAAGGCTACAAGTCCATCTCCAAAGACCTGAATGTTCATGTGTCTACCGTGCGCAGTGTCATCAAGAAGTTTAAAGCCCATGGCACTGTGGCTAACTTCCCTAGATGTGGACGGAAAAGAAAAATTGACAAGAGATTTCAACGCAAGATTGTGTGGATGTTGGATAAAGAACCTCGACTAACATCCAAACAAGTTCAAGCTGCCCTGCAATCCGAGGGTACAACACTGTCAACCCGTACTATCCATCGGTGTCTGAATGAAAAGGGACTGTATGGTAGGAGACCCAGGAAGACCTCACTTCTTACCCCGAGACATAAAAAGCCAGGCTGGAGTTTGCCAAAACTTACCTGAAAAAGCCTAAAACGTTTTGGAAGAATGTTCTCTGGTCAGATGAGACAAAAGTAGAGCTTTTTGGGCAAAGGCATCAACATATAGTTTACAGGAGAAAAAAAGAAGCATTCAAAAAAAAGAACACAGTCCCTACAGTCAAACATGGCGGAGGTTCCCTGATGTTTTGGGGTTGCTTTGCTGCCTCTGGCACTGGACTGCTTGTCCGTGTGCATGGCTTATGAAGTGTGAAGACTACCAACAAATTTTGCAGCATAATGTAGGTGCCCAGTGTGAGAAAGCTGGGTCTCCCTCAGAGGTCATGGGTCTTCCAGCAGGACAATGACCCAAAACACACTTCAAAAAGCACTAGAAAATGGTTTGGCCAGCAATGAGTCCAGACCTGAATCCCATAGAACACCTGTGGAGAGATCTAAAAATGGCAGTTTAGAGAAGGCACCCTTCAAATATCAGGGACCTGGAGCAGTTTGTCAAAGAAGAATGGTCTAAAATTCCAGCAGAGCATTGTAAGAAACTCATTGATGGTTACCGGAAGCGATTGGTCGCAGTTATTTTGGCTAAAGGTTGTGCAACCAAGTATTAGGCTGAGGGTGCCAATACTTTTGTCTGGCCCATTTTTGGAGTTTTGTGTGAAATGATCAATGTTTTGCTTTCTGCTTCATTCTCTTTTGTGTTTTTTCATTTAAGACAAATTAAATGAAGATAATAATACCAAAGAATGTGTGATTGCAATCATTTTCAGGAAGAAACTGAGTATTATCTGACAGAATTGCAGGGGTGTCAATACTTTTGGCCACAACTGTAGTCTCTGCTCCCCCTGTAAGGCTTCAAGCAGCAGTTTATCAAGATGGAGCCAGTCTCATGCACTGAGGAGTGGAGGGGGAAGGGGCTAAAGCAGTATCTTTCTCACCTCTCCATTCTGGGGCCTTCTGGTGATGGTACACTTCGCCCCGGGGGTCTAGGGGCATCAAGAGAGTTTGTTGGTCGTAGATGGAAAGCGATGTCAGCAGATTACAAGGCCTGGAAGTGGGAGCTGCAAGGATACACGTCCTCCCAGTTAGATATCCAGGCCACACACCTGTGTCTGGATTTGTGTAGAATGAAAAGGATACAATTGACTTATAGTAATCAGTTGTATCCTGTTGTTTTCTTCTTTAAACAATCCTTCATCTTATTTTTTTTGCTTTAAAAAGGATGTAATAATAATAATTAGCATTTATTCCAATTGTATGGGTCTGCTTGCAGTAATATGCTGCACATTATGTCATGATTTACCTAGGCATAAAAGTGTCTTAACTTTTCGCTTTTGGTTTCATTAGATGTGTCTCTTATTCTCCAATGTAATGACCTCATTTTGTTTTAATATTATTGAATAAAACTGTCTAAAAAGAATTATAGCTGGAGGAAATCAGCAGATGAGACGTTCGCTTTGATATTGATGTTCCCATGTTATTTTTTATGTCTGATATCATTTGGTTGGATAGCAATGATAATTTATCTTCCGATTCCATTACAGATAAAATGTTATGTGTGTAAGTGGATTGACAGAATAAAATCCGATTATGTTTTTGCCCATGAAGCAGCATATCTGATATTGGAGTGAATGGGAGCTGACCTGCAGTACCGGAGAATGACCACTACATGGTGAAGAGAGCTGTGGTGCTCTGGCTCCGTACACAGTTTCACCCCACTGACCAAGGCGGGTGCTGTTAGTTGTACCCCCACTGATCTGACATTTATGTCTTGTGTTAAGAATAGGATCAATACATAAGTCCTGGACAACCGGTTTAAAACTTCATCAAGCAATGCCTTTAAAGGGAATCTGTCACCTCATGCCCTATGAGATGTAGCTACCGCCATAAGGGGCTTATCTACGGCATTCTGTAATGCTGTAGATAAGCCCCGATGTAACCTGAAAGATAAGAAAAACGAGTTAGATTATACTCACCCGGGGGTCCGGTCCGGTCCGATGGGTGTCGCGGTCTGGTCCGGTGCCTCTCATCTTCTAGCGATGATGTCCTCCTCCTTACTTCTCCCTCGGCTCCTGCGGAGGCGTATTTTATCTGCCCTGTTGAGGGCAGAGCAGATTACTACAGTGCGCAGGCACTGGACCTCTCTGACCTTTCACGGCACCTGCGCACTGCAGTACTCTGCTCTGCCCTCAACAGGGCAGATATAGTACGCCTGCGCAGGAGCCGCGGCAGAAGTAAGGAGAAGGACATCATCGCTAAAAGATGGGAGGCACCGGACCAGACTGTGACACCCATCGGACCGGACTGGACCCCGGTTGAGTATAATCTAACTCGTTTTTCTTTTCTTTCAGGTTACATCGGGGACTTATCTACAGCATTACAGAATGCTGTAGATAAGCCCCTGATGGCGGTGGCCGCATCTCATAGGGCAAAAAATATTGGACAGATTCCCTTTAAGTATATTTGACAGTCCCTTGTTTTAAAGGGAATCTGTAGCAGGTTTTTCCTATGGGATCTTAGAGCAGCATGATGTAGAGACAGAGAGCCTCATTCCAGTGATGTATCACTTACTGGGCTGCTTACTGTAGTTTTGATAGAATCTCTGTTTTGTCTGATGTAGATGTAGTGGGGCTAAGACTTCTGGGTTGTGTATAACCCCGCTCACACCCCGACTGGCAGCTTTCTGTGTCCACTGTTGTGAGTTCATTTTCCCCTTCATTACTGAGGCCCGAGGAACTCCCTCTTCTGGTAAAGAAAGGTAGTGAGCCTGATTATCAAACACCTGAGGCTGATGATGATGACTGGCTGAGTGGAGTTACTGACTGGATATAAGGCTGCCGACGCCCTTCTGCCCTGCGGATGATTTCTCTGTGGGATCCTTGGAGACCAGTCTGAATTCCTGCTCCTCTAAAGCTAGGTTTGCTGCTCGGCCTTTTGCTTTGGTGCTTTGACTTTGTTTTGCTTTGTTTTTCTGGATTTCTGCCATTCCCTGCTGGGGTGTGCTGAATTCATTTAGCTCTGTCTTCTGAAAATACCTGAGTGCTGATTTAGTTTTTGAAGCCTAGCTGCTTCAGGGCCTTTTTCATATCAGCTTGTTGGCTTATGTCTTTGATAGGGTTTTGGCAGATTGCAGACAGCAGCCTTCCTGTCCTTTCTTATCTAGGTAGTTTTGGGCCCCGTCTTTGCTCAGTCTATCTTTCTGTCTGTGTTAGTATTTTCATCTTGCTTCACCGTCATTATATGTTGGGGGCTGCCTATTGCTTTGTGGTCTGCTCTGGGGCAGCTTAGATTTCCCCTTTCTTTCTTTATGCCTATGTAATTCTCCGGCTGTGATCGAGGGGTCTAGGGCATCGTAGGAACCCCCCACGGCTACTGCTAGTTGTGTTGATAGGTTCAGGGGTCTGCAATCTGATAGTTGCCAACTTCTCTGGTTTTCTGGACTTAGCTTGTATTTCTGCTTTTGCCTCCTACGGTGACTCATTCATAACAGTCCACCGTGAATTGTCTGCAGGCTGACAATCAATGGTAGGGACGGGGTTAGGGTACCGTCACACTTGGCGATGCACCAGCGATCCTGACTATGATGCGACCTGGTAGGGATCGCTGGTGCGTCGCTACAAGGTCGCTGGTGAGATGTCAAACAGTCAGATCTCAACAGCGATGCAGCAATGATACGGAATGATACGACGGTCATTGGGACCCTGTCTCTCAGACCTGTAGCATTGAGGTCTTTCGTCGTTGTCCCTGTCAAACACAGCGATGCATGCTGGCTAGCGGGACACCAGCGATCAAAAAATGGCCCAGGACATTCAAGCTCGATCAGCGACATCGCAGCAGGGGCCCGATTGCCGCTATGTGTCACGCATTGCGAGATCGCTGTTGTGTCACAAATCGGTGACGCAACAGCGATCTCGCTAGCGATATGTGAGATGGGGGCTTTAGACAGATTAGCCTGACTGGCCTACAAGTGAAATCTAGTCAGGCAGTTAAAATCTCCTGCTGAAAAAACACTGATTTTATTGAAACTACAACACACAGCCTAATAAGTGACATATCCCTGGAATCAGGGTCTCTGTCTCTACATTACACTGCTCTCAGATTGAATAGCAAAAACCTGCTGACAGATTCCCTTTAATGTTTTATTCCTTCTAAGGGTATGTGCACACTTTGCGGTTTCTGTTTTTGGCTCTGCAGAAACGCAGCAGATTCTGCTGCGTTGTACAGTACCTTTATTTCCTATGGAAATAAAAAAAAGCTGTGCACATGCTGCGTTTTTTTCCGCGCGGTTTTGCTGCGGTTTTCAAAACGCAGCATGTCAATTGTTTGGTGCAGAAACGCTGCAGTTTTACACCTCATCCATTATGAGGTGTAAAACCGCAGGGCAAAACCGCAGAAAAAACGCAGATAAACCGCAGAAAAACCGCAGCACTTTGTCCTGCGGATTTCCTGCAGTTTTCTCTACAAAATCCGCAGAGACAAAAAAACTATGTGTGCACATACCTTTAGGATACCTATATTTGATACTTTCTTGTCAAGAGACTTAATCCGAGTGTATATTTTGTAGCTTTTTAAACCATAAACATTACATCTTGAAAACCAAAAACTGTATACAAAATATTTTATTCACTCATTGCTTACAGAGAGAAAAAAATTCAATACAAGAAGAGTAAGAAGAATTCTAATAAAGTTATACTTATCAAACCATTGCTGGTGCAGAGGGAATATCGGGCAATGCATTTTCCTGAACGCTGCAAGAAATATTGAGAGTTTACGGTAACTTTTTTGGGGGGGAGAAACATTGATTTATCCATTTTATAACTTTTTCATTGCTATGCATCTATAAAACAAAATTAAGAGAACATTTGTAAAAGTGGAAGAAACATTGCCTGAACTAGGCAATCGAATATAATAAACAATGTGGTTCCCTGGACATTACACAACACCTACATGGTAAAAAGTGAAATTTTTTGCAATATATGTTAAAGGAACTCTAGTCAGGTATTACTTTTTTTATCTCTGTACATATATTTTCATATCTGTCTTCCATTACCCACACAGTATATTGCCAGGATCACCGGACTTCACCCTCTTCATTGTTTTGCTCCGCATATTTTGCCATGATTGTTCCTGCAGTTCTCTGTAGCTTGATCATCAGACATACTCGCAGCTGCAGCCAATTCTTCTGGGCCAAGGACTGTGATGCCTAGGTGTGGGATAGACATAATCTACTGTGAATTTGTATTGTGTTATTTAAAAAAATTGTAGAACCTGGGAGGAACTGGCACCACACAAACATTGTACAGGGATATTGTTCTGCCCTCTGAATAGGGCAAATGTGTTTGCATTATGTGCTGGTTTCGTTATAGCACCACCTAGTGGTGGCTGAATTTATAGCAGTGTCTTTGATAGCATTTACAGTCTGTGACTTTAACAGAAGCAATGCACTATGGGATTGAAGCAATGTTTGTGGGAAGGAAGCAATGTATTCTGGGACAAAGAAGGTGCCATTTTCTTCTTGGATTTCATAAGGACACGTATTTATCTGTCCTCCTGTTAACTCTCTAACTTGAGTTCATTATCCGGGTAAAGCATATCTGGTAAGCTTAATATCTTTCTTACAATGCAGTGTGTACAGAGATGTTATTAGCTGTATAGCAGTCAGTGCTCAGTAGATGTAATTAGACACCTCTGTTTTTTTCTATGTAAGTTGCATCACTCTGAATACTCCTGTAATTGTGTTAGCTGTGTGCTCATCTGCCCAATACTATGCATGTTGTTTGTATTCTTTATAGTTTTACTGCTCGCTCGCATGTTCTATACTCTTCAGAAATAAACAAGATAGACTACAGAGAACAGTCTGCTTATTTTGGAAGACAGAGCCGTGGTTTATGCTGTATGCTAGAGTGCACACCGTGTCAACATGTATGAAGGCAGAACAGATATAGTGTCATGCATGTGAAAAAGGTTATAGCATGAGCAGAGCGGAAATGATGCAATGAGGCACTAAAATATCCCAGATAATAAATGTAGAAAAGAATAAAAAAAAAGAGAAATTGAATCAGTCAAACATTCCTTGTTATTGAAAACACATGATAAAAACACTAAAAACAAGGGAAAGGGGACAACCCCTTTGTGATGAATGCACAGTGAGTCCATGAACATGAGACAAAGAATAATGAAACAAAATTGGGAAGTTAAGGAAAATAAACAAAAAACAGGGAAAAACACCCAAAGGATGGTATAGGGCAGTGGGAGGGGAGTCATTTGTGAAAAGATGGACAAATACTTTGATTGACTGTATAGTATGCAAGAAATATCATATATGTCGTAAAATGACGCCTACAGGACACAAAAGATGGAAAAAGGTATGCAGCATAATGGAACAAATCTCAGATGAGGGAAGGCTACAAAGAATGAAATAATGGCATATCAATAACAGGAAAGAAAATGAGGCAAGTTAATACATACCGCAAGCGACAAAGACTCTCCTAAGAAGGGATGAGAGAAACCCATGCGTTACACTACTGTCATATAGCTTTCTCAAGGGGAAAAAGTGCTAGTGCTTTATGTAAACTAAGTCTGTATGAGTATATAGTGATGTCTCAGTTGATTCGTTATAGATAATTACCCATATTGGCGCAACCGATGCAGAAAGTGTTTCTCAAACAGATGAGAAATGTCTCCGGCGTGCGTGTCACAGTGGACCGCACAGTCGAAAGTGACATCTATTTCGATGATGCGCGCATCACAGTAGCCACAGCCAGGGTCACTAAGGAGTGGCTCCATAAGAAGCATTTCAAGGTCCTTGAGTGGCCTAGCCAATCTCCAGACCTGAAATCAATAGAAAATCTTTGGAAAGAGCTGAAACTCAATGTTTGTCCAATGGCAGCCCTGAAAGATCTGGAGAAGATCTGTAAGGAGGAGTGGGCCAAAATCCCTGCTGCAGTGTGTGCAAACTTGGTCAAGAACAACAGGAAATGTCTGACCTCTGTAATTGCAAACAAAGGTTTTTGTTCCAAATACAGTATTAAGTTCTGTTTTTCTATTGTATCAAATACTTATTTAATGCAATAAAATGCTAATTATGTAAAAATCATACAATTTGATTTTCTGGATTTTTTTAAGATTGTGTTTCTCACAGTTGAAGTGTACCTATGAAAAAAATTACAGACTTCTCCATTCTTTGTAGGTGGGAAAGCTAGAAAAATTGTCAGTGAATCAAATACTTATTTCCCCACTGTTTATACATACTTGAATACATTCACACACATAGGCTTGCTTTTACATACAGTCATGCATGCAAACACACTCAGAGGCATATACAAGTACACATTTATACACACCCAGAAATAAAAATCAGGAGAGAAGACTAACTCATGTAGGGTTCAGAATTCATTCCTGATAGGGAGCTCAGTTATAAAGGAGAGGCCGGAGCATAGCCAAGTCCCCTACCTGCATGCACAGAGGCCGACATGACAATAGGTTGGATGGAGGTGGGGGTTATCATCAAGAGAGTGGTGGGTTCAGATTTTGGGGATTTATAGGGACAGGAAGGATCCACAACTGAATCTCACCCACCTGATGGCTTGAGGCTCAGGTGTCAGGCATCATCGGGGGGTAGTGTGAACAGTAGCGGTAAATCACTGCCCAAGCGTCATCCCATCCAATCAGGCTGTCACCTGACATGGCTCTCTAGGCCAGGCGCCTGGCAGAAAATGTATGAGTAGGCCCCAGCCTTGGAGGATTCCATCAGCCAGGCTGAGTCCTGTGGCGGATAGCAGACCTCTGTCCGAGATGGGGGTAGGGTTTGTTCACGCCGAGACTTCTGGTACCGTTGATGCCACAGCGGGTTGCCATGGCGATGCTCTATACTCCTGTCAGATACTCTCCCTCTATTCTACTGATGCCAGTCAGATGTTCCAAATAGCAATCAGACAGGCAGTAGCCTTTCCCCTTGGGCGTTACTGACTCATTTGAGAAATCATGATTCAGCTTTGCCATCTTTAATGCAATTTCCTGTCAGTGTTACGCAGATGCCCCGGGCAGGGGAAGATCAGAGAGTGGGCTGATCAGTTCGGTGTCATCCACCAAGCTGCAGCTTGCTGGTCCATCTTCAGCCTTTTTATCAGTCCCCTTCAGCGTGGTGTGTCTTTGGTCTCAAATGATCGCGTCTCTCACATCCCCAGCGTTCGAACCTAACCTGAGGGTTCAGCAAGAAGATTCACAGATGCAGATGGGTGCTTGAATTCGGGATTTTTGGCTGGAAGTATAGCTCCTTCATAGCCTGGTGAGTATTATTCTGTGTTGTATCCATTTACTCCTATTCTTATGTCTTCAGGAGTAGTTGATAGTCAAAGGGTAGGCTCATCAACATTTGGTCAAGTAGTTGAGGGTTGGTCAGACTTGATCATTAATGGGGTTAAGGAAGTTCAGGCAAACATTATAGAGTTACTAATTACTTTAAAAAGGGGTAGGGCAAATCTGGGGCACTTAACAGCAAGGGTTAGTCCTCAAGCTAGTGGGCAGAGTGGGTCTCTTAGTGGGATCGGGGTTTTGGAAGGAGTGTAGGATTCATCTTGACAATAGGGCATATGGGGAAGGTTACATTTGTTTTGAAGGTCCCCTGGGAGTCGATCTTAAAAAAAGAAGTAAGGTTCAAAATTTGGAAGGACGAGTACATTGACATTTTTTACCTTTTACTATTGGAAAAATGTAATCTAGATAAAAGTAAAAAGGAGGATAGCAAGAAGGAAGATGAGCAGCAGCAGAGCTAGTGCTTGATTCTTCATACATCCATTAACTGTCTTCAGGTTTTTGCTATTTTGATCATCATCACCATAGGTGAAAAAGCTCAAGATAATTGCTCTACCCTGTTTTGCTATATGGACTCTATTGGTGAAGCCCATTTTATCTATAAGGGAGAAACGGGCATTTGAGGTGTTCATAGTGCCCTCATTGTGGTAGTTGGGTGGTTCATGGAGTTAGTTCTAAATTGGTCTGGGGCATCCATTAGGATATCGATTCCTCAATTGGAAAAAGATGGTTTTTGGTCTGGTGATTTTGAGGGGTGACTTGCGGCAATGGAATATCGGGTCCCTGGAAGTTTAAATGTCCAATGGAACCCTTTGGGTTATAGTGTTCCCGAGCCAGTGGGGTATTGGCTGGGAGTAATTATGGTTTATTGCTTCTGTTTTTGTTAATCACCAGATTTTTGAGCTTCAAGTACTCTACCTTTATTATGTAAAAACTTGAATTTTATTATCTGTTGGTTTAAATAAAGGCTGCCATTGCCCAAGTTATCCAAACTCCTGTGTCGTGGTTTTAATGGTAAATTGTTGTGGGGGAGGGATTTGAGGGTTTTTGCAGATATTTCACTGGATGATCGACAATACCAGTGTCAAGACCACATGATTATTAAAATACCATGCTGTCCACAATATTACATAGTATACAATATGGATATCTGCTGGATGATCAACTACTATGTAGTTGACAGTCTTCTTATGTTACCATATTGCAATGTAATTTGCAGATTCATTCAGTTGGAGAGCAAACAGCTGTGCCTGTCAATATCACCACATGAGACTCTACTATCTTCATCAGAGAGAGGAGATATAACACGAGCATGTGGATATAGAAACAAACCTAGCAGAAGTACATGCGAACAGCAACCCTTGCGGCCAGATGTGGTGAACAGCTGCCTGAAGCATGGAATTATATGCTTAGTGCCCTCTCTTGTCATATAAATTATTATATTGGGGGGCTATCGTTACCCAGATAACATATGAAGGGGGGCATTTCTTCTATATGATTAAAAAAGTGGAAAATGTCTCTTACGAGGACTTATTGCTCTTCACAAGTTCAATGTCCTGACTGGTGTTATATTTCAGAAGTTAAAATCACCTACAATTATCAGGCGCTTGCAAATATTTTGTCCAAATGCGTTTGGCACATGTTTAAAGCACAGCAGGGAAGAGTCAATTATTTTCATCTCCACATCAAATGCCTCTGAAGTTAGAAATAATTTAGATGGCTCTATTAAGATAATCTGACCTTGGAGCCTTCAGTCATCACTAGAGTTGAGTGAAGCGGGTAGGCCAAATTCAGAATCCGCCGACTTTTGCTAAAGTCGGGTTTCGCCGATCGAAACCCGACCATGGCGTGAGGTTGGCCATGAGGTCGCCGACTTGACCACCAAAGTCGCGTTTCCCACAATACTTCCAGCGCCTATTTTCAGCCAATCATGAAGGACGCACACTGTGGGCAACGCGATTACGTTGGCAGCGGCCCCCACCATGTTAGAGAAGGGCATGCAAGTGATTGGCTGGCTTTGTGTGGCGTCACAGTGCCTATAAAAGGCCGTGACCCCCGGCCGCCATCTTACTTCTGCCGATTTTAGCATAGGGAGAGGTTGCTGCTTATCGTTCTCAATAGGGAGAGTGTTTAGGCAGGGAAAAAGTAAAAAAAATTGCTTTTGCTGATAGCGAATGTCACTGTAAAACACAACTGTATAGTGTGCAGTGACAGGGGAGGCTATATTTGTGTGCAGCAGCTCTGTTGGTTATTAGGCTGCCTTGTAAGGCTCCCTGATAGCTGCATTGCTGTTTGCACACTGCTGTGCAGAGTGTTTTTTTAAAAGCAGAACTATTTTTTTTCCTTTTCTCTGCACGGTTAGCAAGCGTTGATTTTTTCACACTTTTTTGTGCAGCAGCTCTGTTGGTGATTAGGCTGCCTTATAAGGGTACCTGATAGCTGCATTGCTTTTTGCACACTGCTGTGCAGACTGCTTTTTTAAAAGCAAAAATCCTTTTATTCCTTTTTTTCTGCACAGTAGATACTGAGCATAAATTTTTTCACACACTGTATAGAGGTGTACGCTTCTCACACACTACCGTGTACCGGCTGGTATCACGGACAAATGCATGCTATATGTGTGTGACTCCGTAAAAAAATACACGGAGATTAACATTTTTCCATACATACACCATATAGAGGTGTCCGATTCTCAAACAGTATCGGATATCTCGTGTTTTTATTATGGTCACATATTCACAGAGTCAGCGTGTGTGTGACACTTCGTAAATACATATACGGACATTTCCATTTCTCCAAACACCGTATTGACTGCTGTCCATTTCTCAAGCAGTATCGGATATCTGGTGTTCTTAGTTATTACGGTCACATCTCCACAGAGTCAGCGTGTGTGTGTGACACTCCGTAAATACATATACGGACATTTCCATTTCTCCATACACCGTATTGACTGCTGTCCGATTCTCAAACAGTATCGGATATCTGGTGTTCTTAGTTATTACGGTCACATCTCCACAGAGTCAGCATGTGTGTGTGAAACTCCGTAAATACATATACGGACATTTCCATTTCTCCATACACCGTATTGACTGCTGTCTGATTATTAAACAGTATTGGATATCTGGTGTTCTTATAACGGTCAGTGCACATCTACACAGTCAGCGTGTGTGTGTGACACTCCGTAAAGACATATACGGAGATTGACATTTTCACCAACAACGTATACAGTTGTACACTTCTGATACAGTACAGTATATCTGCTTGTTGGATTATGGTCAAATACATACTGGGTGAGCATCTATGACTCCCAAAATATATACGGAGATTTCACTTTTTACATACACCTTACACAGCTGTACGCTCCTCATACAGTACCATTTCTCTGCTGGTATTTTTGGTACATTTTCCCAAACATGAGGAAGTCTGGTGGAAGAGGCCACGGACATGGGCAGGGGGGGGTGCAGCTGGTACTGATGGTGGTGGTGGTGGTGCATCTGCTGGTATTGCCAAAATAATAATAATAATAATACATTTTATTTCTATAGCGCTGACATATTCCGCAGCACTTTACATTTCAGAGGGGATTTGTACAGACAATAGACATTACAGCATAACTATAATCACATAGATTATAACTAGTGTTGAGCATTCCGATACCGCAAGTATCGGGTATCGGCCGATACTTGCTGTACCGGAATTCCGATACGACTTCCGATATTTTTTCAATATCGGAAGTCGGCATCGGAATCGGAAGTTCAAAGTTGATTGACAGCCGAAATGACGTCATCATGATGCGCGGTGTGTGCGCATCATGATGCGCCGTCATTTCGGGCCTTCCAGGGGTCTCTGCCGGCCTGCCGGGGGGCTGTGTGGACTGCCCGGGGTCTGTACCGGCCTGCCGGGGGGCTGTGCCGGCCTGCCGGTGGTCTGTGCACCCTGTGGGGGTCTGTACCGGCCTGCCGGGGGGCTGTGCCGGCCTGCCGGTGGTCTGTGCACCCTGTGGGGGTCTGTACTGGCCTGCCGGGGGGCTGTGCCGGCCTGCCGGGGGGCTGTGCTGATGTCCGGGGGGTCTGTGCAAGCATCGTCCGATGGGACTATAAGTCCCATCTGGCGATGCCTGCTACCATGACAGTGATTGACACATTAGCCAATGATGGGACAGTAGTAGTCCCATCATCCGGATAATGTGTTAAATGTTAAAAAAAAAAAAAAAATACTACATACATACTACATGCATGCTACATACATACTACATGCTACATACATACTACATATATACTACATGCATGCTACATACATACTACATGCTACATACATACTACATATATACTACATGCATGCTACATACATACTGCATGCTACATACATACTACATACATACCACATATATACTACATACATACTACATGCATGCTACATACATACTACATACATACTACATACATACCACATATATACTACATACATACTACATGCATGCTACATACATACCACATACATACTACATACATACTACATGCATGCTACATACATAACACATATATACTACATGCATGCTACATACATACTACATGCTACATACATACTACATATATACTACATACATACTACATACATACTACATGCATGCTACATACATACTACATGCTACATACATACTACATATATACTACATGCATGCTACATACATACTACATGCTACATACATACCACATACATACTACATACATACTACATGCATGCTACATACATACTACATGCTACATACATACTACATACATACTACATACATACCACATATATACTACATACATACTACATGCATGCTACATACATACCACATACATACTACATACATACTACATGCATGCTACATACATAACACATATATACTACATGCATGCTACATACATACTACATGCTACATACATACTACATATATACTACATACATACTACATACATACTACATGCATGCTACATACATACTACATGCTACATACATACTACATATATACTACATGCATGCTACATACATACTACATGCTACATACATACCACATACATACTACATACACACTACATGCATGCTACATACATACTACATGCTACATACATACTACATATATACTACATGCATGCTACATACATACTACATGCTACATACATACTACATATATACTACATATATACTACATACATACTACATACATACTACATGCATGCTACATACATACTACATGCTACATACATACCACATACATACTACATACATACTACATGCTACATGCTACATACATACTACATATATACTACATGCATGCTACATACATACTGCATGCTACATGCATGCTACATACATACTACATACATACTACATGCTACATACATACCACATATATACTACATACATACTACATACAATACATTCATACAATACATACATAGACATACAGTACATATAACATAGAGTAACATACTTACCAATACTTGTCACATTGTTCCCCGAAGCCATTGTCTTTTACGGAATAAATATTAACATAACAAACCACAAAAATACTCACCCACGATCCGAAGCAGTCCACGAGTGTGTCCCACGACGATCTTGGGTAGAGAACTGCAGCATCAGCTGATGCTGCCGTTCTCTACGGGCTGCAGGAATCCAATGACGGAAGGTAGGTATCCTTCCGCAGTGTATTCCTCCGCCACTTAAAAAAAAAAAGTCCCTAGTCTCACTTTATGCCATTGCTGCGTGGGAAATTCCCACACAGCAATGGCATAAAGTGAGACTAGGGACTTTTTTTTTTTTAAGTGGCGGAGGAATACAGTGCGGAAGGATACCTACCTTCCGTCATTGGATTCCTGCAGCCCGTAGAGAACGGCAGCATCAACTGATGCTGCAGTTCTCTACCCAAGATCGTCGTGGGACACACTCGTGGACTGCTTCGGATCGTGGGTGAGTATTTTTGTGGTTTGTTATGTTAATATTTATTCCGTAAAAGACAATGGCTTCGGGGAACAATGTGACAAGTATTGGTAAGTATGTTACTCTATGTTATATGTACTGTATGTCTATGTATGTATTGTATGAATGTATTGTATGTAGTATGTATGTAGTATATATGTGGTATGTATGTAGCATGTAGTATGTATGTAGTATGTATGTAGCATGCATGTAGCATGCAGTATGTACAGTGGGGCAAAAAAGTATTTAGTCAGTCAGCAATAGTGCAAGTTCCACCACTTAAAAAGATGAGAGGCGTCTGTAATTTACATCATAGGTAGACCTCAACTATGGGAGACAAACTGAGAAAAAAAAATCCAGAAAATCACATTGTCTGTTTTTTTTCATTTTATTTGCATATTATGGTGGAAAATAAGTATTTGGTCAGAAACAAAATTTCATCTCAATACTTTGTGATATATCCTTTGTTGGCAATGACAGAGGTCAAACGTTTTCTGTAAGTCTTCACAAGGTTGCCTCACACTGTTGTTGGTATGTTGGCCCATTCCTCTATGCAGATCTCCTCTAGAGCAGTGATGTTTTTGGCTTTTCGCTTGGCAACACGGACTTTCAACTCCCTCCAAAGGTTTTCTATAGGGTTGAGATCTGGAGACTGGCTAGGCCACTCCAGGACCTTGAAATGCTTCTTACGAAGCCACTCCTTTGTTGCCCTGGTGGTGTGCTTTGGATCATTGTCATGTTGAAAGACCCAGCCACGTTTCATCATCAATGCCCTTGCTGATGGAAGGAGGTTTGCACTCAAAATCTCACGATACATGGCCCCATTCATTCTTTCATGTACCCGGATCAGTCGTCCTGGCCCCTTTGCAGAGAAACAGCCCCAAAGCATGATGTTTCCACCACCATGCTTTACAGTAGGTATGGTGTTTGATGGATGCAACTCAGTATTCTTTTTCCTCCAAACACGACAAGTTGTGTTTCTACCAAACAGTTCCAGTTTGGTTTCATCAGACCATAGGACATTCTCCCAAAACTCCTCTGGATCATCCAAATGCTCTCTAGCAAACTTCAGACGGGCCCGGATATGTACAGGCTTAAGCAGTGGGACACGTCTGGCACTGCAGGATCTGAGTCCATGGTGGCGTAGTGTGTTACTTATGGTAGGCCTTGTTACATTGGTCCCAGCTCTCTGCAGTTCATTCACTAGGTCCCCCCGCGTGGTTCTGGGATTTTTGCTCACCGTTCTTGTGATCATTCTGACCCCACGGGGTGGGATTTTGCGTGGAGCACCAGATCGAGGGAGATTATCAGTGGTCTTGTATGTCTTCCATTTTCTAATTATTGCTCCCACAGTTGATTTCTTCACTCCAAGCTGGTTGGCTATTGCAGATTCAGTCTTCCCAGCCTGGTGCAGGGCTACAATTTTGTTTCTGGTGTCCTTTGACAGCTCTTTGGTCTTCACCATAGTGGAGTTTGGAGTCAGACTGTTTGAGTGTGTGCACAGGTGTCTTTTTATACTGATAACAAGTTTAAACAGGTGCCATTACTACAGGTAATGAGTGGAGGAAAGAGGAGACTCTTAAAGAAGAAGTTACAGGTCTGTGAGAGCCAGAAATCTTGATTGCTTGTTTCTGACCAAATACTTATTTTCCACCATAATATGCAAATAAAATGAAAAAAAAACAGACAATGTGATTTTCTGGATTTTTTTTTCTCAGTTTGTCTCCCATAGTTGAGGTCTAACTATGATGTAAATTACAGACGCCTCTCATCTTTTTAAGTGGTGGAACTTGCACTATTGCTGACTGACTAAATACTTTTTTGCCCCACTGTATGTAGCATGCATGTAGTATATATGTAGTATGTATGTGGTATGTATGTAGCATGTAGTATGTATGTAGCATGCATGTAGTATGTATGTAGTATGTATGTGGTATGTATGTAGCATGTAGTATGTATGTAGCATGCATGTAGTATATATGTAGTATGTATGTAGCATGTAGTATGTATGTAGCATGCATGTAGTATGTATGTAGTATGTATGTGGTATGTATGTAGCATGTAGCATGCATGTAGTATGTATGTAGTATATATGTGGTATGTATGTAGCATGTAGTATGTATGTAGCATGCAGTATGTATGTAGTATGTATGTAGCATATATGTAGTATGTATGTAGCATATATGTAGTATGTATGTAGCATGTAGTATGTATGTATCATGCAGTATGTATGTAGCATTCATGTAGTATATATGTAGTATGTATGTAGCATATATGTAGTATGTATGTAGCATGTAGTATATATGTAGTATGCATGTTGCATGCATGTAGTATATATGTAGTATGTATGTTGCATGTAGTATATATGTAGTATGAATGTAGCATGTATGTAGTATGTAGTATGAATGTAGCATGTATGTAGTATGCATGTTGTATGTATGTAGCATGTATGTAGCATGTAATTTTTTTTTTTTTTTACATTCAACACATTAGCCGGATGATGGGACTACTACTGTCCCATCATTGGCTAATGTGTCAATCACTGTCATGGTAGCAGGCATCGCCCGATGGGACTTGTAGTCCCATCGGACGATGCCTGCACAGACCCCCGAAGCCTGCACAGACCACCGGCAGGCCGGCACAGCCCCCCGGCAGGCCGGCACAGCCCACCGGAGCCTGCACAGACCACCGGCAGGCCGGCACAGCCCACCGGAGCCTGCACAGACCACCGGCAGGCCGGCACAGCCCCCCGGCAGGCCGGCACAGACCACCGGAGCCTGCACAGACCCCCTGGCAGGCCGGCACAGCCCCCCGAAAGGCCCGTACAGACCCCAGAGAGGCTGTACAAGGCAAAAACAGGGTTTTTCTTATTCCGATACCGGAAGTCCCATAGACTTGAATGGGACTTCCGGTATCGGAATCGGCGATACCGATACTTTTTTTTAAGATCGGCCGATCCATTCCGATCCGATACTTTGAAGTATCGGACGGTATCGCTCAACTCTAATTATAACAAATACCAAGAGGAATGAGGGCCCTGCACTCAAGCTTACAGTCTATGAGGAAAAAGGTAGACACGAGAGGTGGGTGGTAACAGTTGCCCTGATTGTATAGACCAGCCATAATGTTAAGTGTGTAACAGTACAGAAACAGAGGGCTAATGGATGCATACAGCATATGGTAACATGATGCGGGGAATCTGGCTATGGTAAAACTTTTGGCTTTGCCACACAGGGATAGATTAGGTTAATGTGTTGAGGCGATAGGCCAGTCTGAATAAATGCGTTTTCAGGGCACGCTTAAAATTGTGGAGATTGGGGACTAATCGTATTGACCCGGGAAGTGCATTCTAAAGAATTGGCGCAACATGTGTAAAGTCTTGGAGACGGGAGTGGGAGGTTCTGATTATTGATGATGCTAACCTCAGGTCATCAGCAGAACGGAGGGCGCGGTTAGGGTGGTATACTGAAACAAGGGAGGAGATGTAGGGTGGTGCTGAGCCATGGAGGGCTTTGTGGGTGAGGGTAATAAGTTTATACTGAATTCTGGAGTGGATGGGTAGCCAGTGTAATGACTGGCACAAGGTAGAGGCATCGGTGTAACGATTGGTGAGGAATATGATCCTGACTGCAGCATTCAAGACAGACTGGAGAGGGGAGAGTTTGGTAAGAGGGAGACCGATTAGAAGAGAGTTACAATAGTCGAGACGAGAATGAATAAGAGAAACAGTAAGAGTTTTTGCAGAGTCAAAAGTAAGAAAAGGTTGAATTCTAGAAATGTTTTTGAGGTGCAGATGACAAGAGCAAGCCAGTGATCGAATGTGGGGGGCAAAGGAAAGCTCAGAGTCAAGTATGGCCCCAAGACAGTGGGCATGTTGCTGGGGAGTAATAGTGGAACCACACACAGAAATGGCAATGTCGGGTATAAGTACATTAGTAGAGGTAGGAAACACAAGGAGTTCAGTCTTTGACAGGTTCAGTTTCAGATGTAGTGAGGACATGATGTTAGACACAGCGTTTAGACAATTGCCGGTGTTTTCTAGAAAGGCTGGCGTGATGTCAGGAGAAGAAGCGTATAGTTGGGTGTCATCAGCATAGAGATGGTACTGGAAACCAAATCTACTGATTGTTTGACCAATAGGGGCAGTGTACAAGGAGAAGAGGAGGGGGCCTAGAACCGATCCTTGAGGAACCACAACAGTAAGGGGAAGGTGAGTGGAGGAGGAACCGGCAAAAGATACAGTAAAGGAGCGGTCAGAGAGATAGGAGGAGAACCAGGAGAGAACGGTGTCCTTGAGGCCAATGGAACAGAGCATAGTGAGGAGGAGCTGATGATCCACAGTGTCGAATGCTGCAGAGAAATCCAAGAGAATTAGCATGGAGTAATGACCATTTGATTTAGCTGTTAGTAGATCATTAGAGACTTTAGTGAGGGCAGTTTCAGTAGAGTGTAAAGAGCGGAAACTGGATTGGAGAGGGTCGAGAAGAGAGTTATCAAAGAGATAGCGGATAAGACGGGAGTGTACCAGGCGTTCCAGGAGTTTAGAGATGAAGGGAAGATTAGAGACATGTCTATAGTTAGCGGCACAGTTTTTGGTCGAGGGATGGTTTTTTAAGTAGTGGATGTATGATGGCATGCTTAAATGAGGAGGGAAAGATACCAGAAGAGAGAGAGAGGTTAAATATTTTAGTTAGGTGAGGGGTGACAGCAGGGGAAAGGGACTGGAGGAGATGTGACGGAGATGGGTCACTGGTGCAAGTGGTTGGGCGAGAAGATGCAAGGAGCCTGCTAAGGCCGGTTTCACATTAGCGCTTTTTAAGCGCACGCACGGCCGGGGGTAGCTCCGCCCCCGAGCCGGCTCTCTGCCCGGCGTGCCCGCCCCTTGCTTGTAGCGCCGCCTACTAGCGGACAGCGGCGCCTGCGATCGGCGCACCCTATCTTTAGCATAGGGTGCGCAGATCGTGCGCAGGCCGTGCGCTAGTTGCGCTTTGACCTGCGCTGCGCACTTTTGACAGTGCGCCGTGTGCGCCAAAATCGAACTTTTCGGATTTTGGCGCACAAAGCCAAGAGAAGACCAAGTCGAGGGAGTTTCAGTCTTCATGCGTTGGAGAATTAGTAAGCTGCGAAAGGCCAAACGAGGAGGTTAGAGATAAAAAGTGAGTAGCAGATGTGGAGAGGGGAAGAGCAATGGGGATGTTGAAATCTCCCATGATGGGGGTAGGGATGTCACAGGAGAGAAAATGTGGAAGCCAAGTGGCAAAATGATCCAGGAACTGATGGGAGGGGCCGGGAGGACGATATACCACCGCCACTCGCATGGAGAAGGGGTGTAGAGTCTGACGGCATGGACCTCAAAAGAAGGGAAGACTAGTGAGGGTAGTTGAGGGATAACCTGAAAGGTACATTTTGGTGATAGGAGCAGACCAACGCCTCCACCTGCTCTATTGTCTGATCTTGGGGTATGATAGAAGTGTAGTCCCCCGTATGAAAGAGCAGCAGCAGTGGTAGTGTCTGACTGCTGGATCCAGGTTTCAGTAAGAGCCAGGAGGTTAAGAGAATTAGAAAGGAAAAAGTCATGAGTGAAAGAGAGTTTGCTGCACACTGAACAAGAATTCCAAAGGGCACAATTAAGAGAGACAGATGGCATGCAGGGAATATTAATAAGATTAGAGGGGTTTCTGAGTGTAGCAGTTGGGGGGTTTGACTTTCTATAACATGGGGGACCAGGATTGGGAGCAATGTCTCCTGCGACTAGGAGAAGGAGGATAGAAAGAGTGAGCAGATGGTTAAGTGATTTGTGAGAGCGTCTCTTATGTTGAATGGTGGGACTGACTGGATCTGTGTAATTTAACAATGTGAAAAGAGCATGAGTGTTATACATAGGAGAGGAAAGGAGCGAGGGGCCGATATGGATGGAGTGTAGAGAGTTAATTCCAGGGTGGTGGATGTGTGTGAATGCAGCGGCCAGGATATAAATTACACAAATGCATATGGTATATATTTGTTGTACTCCTATTGTACAGGGAGTAGATATATATAAATGTCTTACCTGTCTCCTGCCCTGTCTAACTGCCATGTTATAACTGCCAGTACTTTGATACATGTACTTCAATTACATGTGCATAAATGCCCCCTGCATAAATGCTCCCCCAAGCTATGTCTGAATATATAGGAGGCTAAGGCTTAGATTTTTTTGTGCTCTCTCACTTCTCGTTAATCAATCAAACTAAATTGAGACAGCAGGACCCAATAAAATGTTGTGGTCAGATAAACAGATGTCCAGCACTACATGGATCATAAAGCACTTTGAAAAGTTTCTTGACCTCACAACATAAGGGGACAAGCTGAGTAAGTTGAAAAAACTATATACCAGATATAAGCTTGCATAGTTGAAAACACATATATAGCATTCAGGATTAACTGCTTGCTGACATTGAATGGAGTGGAGAAACACAGGAATTGATTCAGAGCAGAGATTGAAAGAGCTGGTTACCAGATATAAGCTTGCATAGTTGAAAACACATATATAGCATACAGGATTAACTGCTTGCTGACATTGAATGGAGTGGAGAAATACAGGAGTTGATTCAGAGCAGAGATTGAAAGAGCTGGTTACCAGATATAAGCTTGCATAGTTGAAAACACATATATAGCATACAGGATTAACTGCTTGCTGACATTGAATGGAGTGTAGAAATACAGGAGTTGATTCAGAGCAGAGATTGAAAGAGCTGGTTACCAGATATAAGCTTGCATAGTTGAAAACACATGTATAGCATTCAGGATTAACTGCTTGCTGACATTGAATGGAGTGGAGAAACACAGGAGTTGATTCAGAGCAGAGACTGAAAGAGCAAAAGCACAATAGCAGCTAAGGCAGGAGGTGTTGAGCCTGCATCATCGTCTGGCACAAGAAGACCTTTAAGGTTCCCTTTTCTGGGAGTAGGTAAACCGCTTTTAAAGCCGGAGCATCAGGAACAGGTTTTGGCTTCCATTGCCGAAACAGCCTCCAGCTCTATTGCCTCCTCTTCTGAAGTTACAAAAACTGCAAGCACAGAGTCTTCAGAGCAGGCCTCTGGTCAGTAACAACACCTTTTGTTGTGTCCTTCACCCACACCAAAAGTGAAGGATGCTGCAGCACACAGTTCTGATTACTCCATGGAGCTCTTTTCACATACCATTCCTGGGTTATAAAGTCAAATCCTGAATTCCCCAGTCCAAGATGAATCTGACATGGAGTGCACTGATGCACAGCCACTGCTAGATGGATCTGCTGGTACATTCACCCACAGCTAGAGTTGAGCGAAAAGGGTCGGTCATATTCAAAGGTCGGCGTGAGGTTGGCCACGAGGTCGGCGGCCAGAGCGCCAAAGTCGCGTTTCAAAAGATGCTTCCAGCGCCCTTTTTCAGCCAATGATGGAGGACTCACACTGTGGGCAACGCGATGAGATATGCATCACCACCATCTTTGAGAAGGGCATGCAAGTGATTGGCTGGCTTTGTGTGGTGTCACAGGGGCTATAAAAGGGCGTGCATGCCAACCGCCATCTTACTTCTGCCGATCTTAGCATTAGGGAGAGGTTGCTGCTGCTGATTCAGAATAAGGGAGAATGTTAGGCAGGGAAAAGAACCAAAAAACTGCTTCTGCTGTTAGCGATTTCCACTTACAACATAACACTTTGTGTGCAGTGACAGGGGAGGCTCTATTTTTGTGCACAAGCTCTGTTGGTTATTAGGCTGCCTTATAAGGCTCCCTGATAGCTGCATTGCTGTTTGCACACTGCTGTGCAAACTGCTTTTTTAAAAGCAAAAATACTTTTCTTCCTCTTTTCTGCACAGTTACCAAGCGTTCATTTTTCCACCCTTTTGTGTGTGCAGCAGTCCTGCTTATTAGGCTGCCTGCGTCCATACTTGGACTGAGAACATCATTGTCAGCGTCCTCAAATCTCTAGTGAGATCCAAATTCTCACCAATCCTATAGACACCCTCCACCTTGTCATACACCATCCAATTTCTGCCTGTTACATTGAGGTGTAATCTCTACTGGGCCTGAGACAATAGTTCTGCGTCCTCAAATCTCTAGTGAGATCCAAATTCTCACCAATCCTATAGACACCCTCCACCTTGTCATACACCATCCAATTTCAGCCTGTTACATTGAGGTGTAATCTCTCCTGGGCCTGAGACAATAGTTCTGCGTCCTCAAATCTATAGTGAGATTCAAATTCTCACCAATCCTATAGACACCCTCCACCTTGTCATTCACCATCCAATTTCAGCCTGTTGCATTGAGGTGTAATCTCTCCTGGGCCTGAGACAATAGTTCTGCGTTCTCAAATCTATAGTGAGATTCAAAATTTCACCAATCCTATAGACACCCTCCACCTTGTCATACACCATCCAATTTCAGCCTGTTACATTGAGGTGTAATCTCTCCTGGGCCTGAGACAATAGTTCTGCGTTCTCAAATCTATAGTGAGATTCAAAATCTCACCAATCCTATAGACACCCTCCACCTTGTCATACACCATCCAATTTCAGCCTGTTACATTGAGGTGTAATCTCTCCTGGGCCTGAGACAAAAGTTCTGCGTCCTCAAATCTATAGTGAGATTCAAAATCTCACCAATCCTATAGACACCCTCCACCTTGTCATACACCATCCAATTTCAGCATGTTACATTGAGGTGTAATCTCTCCTGGGCCTGAGACTATAGTTCTGCGTCCTCAAATCTATAGTGAGATTCAAATTCTCACCAATCCTATAGACATCCTCCACCTTGTCATTCACCATCCAATTTCAGCCTGTTGCATTGAGGTGTAATCTCTCCTGGGCCTGAGACAATAGTTCTGCATTCTCAAATCTATAGTGAGATTCAAAATCTCACCAATCCTATAGACACCCTCCACCTTGTCATACACCATCCAATTTCAGCCTGTTACATTGAGGTGTAATCTCTCCTGGGCCTGAGACAATAGTTCTGCGTCCTCAAATCTATAGTGAGATTCAAATTCTCACTAATCCTATAGACACCCTCCACCTTGTCATACATAGTGTTGAGCGATACTTTCCGATATTGAGAAATATCGGATCGGATTGGATCGGACCGATACCCAAAAAGTATCGGGTATTGCCGATTCCGATACCGGAAGCCCCATGCAAGTCTATGGGACAGAAATATCAGAATTAAAAAAAGCACTTTCTTAACTTGCACATCCAGTTCGGGAGGGGAGAAGAGTGTGGGCGGTGCGTGGGCGGACACTGTGCGTGTCTGTGTGTGCGGGCGGGGTCTGTACGGGCCTCTCGGGGGTCTGTGCGGGCCTGCTGGGGGTCTGTGCGGGCCTGCCGGGGGTCTGTGCGGGCTGCCGGGGGTCTGTGCAGGCCTGCCGGGGGTTTGTGCGGGCTGCCGGGGGTCTGTGCGGGCCTGCCGGGGGTCTGTGCGGGCTGCAGGGGGTCTGTGTGGGCCTGCCGGGGGTTGTGTGTGTGTGCAGGCATCGTCCGATGGGACTACAAGTCCCATTGGGCGATGCCTGCTACAATGACAGTGATTGACACATTAGCCAATGATGGGACAGTAGCAGTCCCATCATCCGGCTAATACGTTGAATGCAAAAAAAAACAAAAACATTCATACAACATACATACATACTACATACTACATATATACTACATTCATACAACATACATACTACATATATACTACATTCATACAACATACATACATACTACATACATACTACATACAGTTTTGGCCAAAAGTATTGACACCCCTGCAATTCTGTCAGATAATACTCAGTTTCTTCCTGAAAATGATTGCAAACACAAATTCTTTGGCATTATTATCTTCATTTAATTTGTCTTAAATGAAAAAACACAAAAGAGAATGAAGCAGAAAGCAAAACATTGATCATTTCACGCAAAACTCCAAAAATGGGCCAGACAAAAGTATTGGCACCCTCAGCCTAATACTTGGTTGCACAACCTTTAGCCAAAATAACTGCGATCAACCGCTTCCGGTAACCATCAATGAGTTTCTTACAATGCTCTGCTGGAATTTTAGACCTTTCTTCTTTGGCAAACTGCTCCAGGTCCCAGATATTTGAAGGGTGCCTTCTCCAAACTGCCATTTTTAGATCTCTCCACAGGTGTTCTATGGGATTCAGGTATGGACTCATTACTGGCCACCTTAGAAGTCTCCAGAGCTTTCTCTCAAACCATTTTCTAGTGCTTTTTGAAGTGTGTTTAGGGTCATTGTCCTGCTGGAAGACCCATGACCTCTGAGGGAGACCCAGCTTTCTCACACTGGGCCCTACATTATGCTGCAAAATTTGTTGGTAGTCTTCAGACTTCATAATGCCATGCACACGGTCAAGCAGTCCAGTGCCAGAAGCAGCAAAGCAACCCCAAAACATCAGGGAACCTCCGCCATGTTTGACTGTAGGGACCGTGTTCTTTTCTTTGAATGCCTCTTTTTTTCTCCTGTAAACTCTATGTTGATGCCATTGCCCAAAAAGCTCTACTTTTGTCTCATCTGACCAGAGAACATTCTTCCAAAATGTTTTAGGCTTTTTCAGGTAAGTTTTGGCAAACTCCAGCCTGGCTTTTTTATGTCTCGGGGTAAGAAGTGGGGTCTTCCTGGGTCTCCTACCATTCAGTCTCTTTTCATTCAGACGCCGACAGATAATACGGGTTGACACTGTTGTACCCTCGGACTGCAGGGCAGCTTGAACTTGTTTGGATGTTAGTTGAGGTTCTTTATCCAACATCCGCACAATCTTGCGTTGAAATCTGAAATCTCTTGTCAATTTTTCTTTTCCGTCCACATCTAGGGAAGTTAGCCACAGTGCCATGGGCTTTAAACTTCTTGACACTGCGCACGTTAGACACAGGAACATTCTGGTCTTTGGAGATGGACTTGTAGCCTTGAAATTACTTATGCTTCCTCACAATTTGGTTTCTCAAGTCCTCAGGCAGTTCTTTGGTCTTCTTTCTTTTCTCCATGCTCAATGTGGTACACACAAGGACACAGGACAGAGGTTGAGTCAACTTTAATCCATGTCAACTGGCTGCAAGTGTGATTTAGTTTTTGCCAACACCTGTTAAGGTGCCACAGACCTACGCATTGGAAGCGCCCTGTCTCCCCCTTTTCTTTTCACAGGTGTCACAGGTAAGTTACAGGTGCTGTTAATTACACAAATTAGAGAAGCATCACATGATTTTTCGAACAGTGCCAATACTTTTGTCCACCCTCTTTTTTATGTTTGGTGTGGAATTATATCCAATTTGGCTTTAGGACAATTCTTTTTGTGTTTTTCATTTAAGACAAATTAAATGAAGATAATAATACCAAAGAATTTGTGTTTGCAATCATTTTCAGGAAGAAACTGAGTATTATCTGACAGAATAGCAGGGGTGTCAATACTTTTGGCCACAACTGTATATACTACATTCATACAACATACATACATATATACATACATACTACATAGATACTACATTCATACAACATACATACATACTACATACTACATACATACTACATATATACATGCATGAATGTTGTATATATGTAGTATGTATGTAGTATGTATGTATGTTGTATGAATGTAGTATATATGTAGTATGTATGTAGTATGTATGTATGTTGTATGAATGTAGTATATATGTAGTATGTATGTAGTATGTATGTTGTATGAATGTAGTATATATGTAGTATGTATGTAGTATGTATGTATGTTGTATGAATGTAGTATATATGTAGTATGTATGTAGTATGTATGTATGCTGTATGAATGCAGTATATATGTAGTATGTATGTAGTATGTATGTATGTTGTATGAATGTAGTATAAATGTAGTATGTATGTATGTTGTATGAATGTAGTATACTTGAAGTATGTATGTAGTATGTATGTATGTTGTATGAATGTTGTATATATGTAGTATGTATGTAGTATGTATGTATGTTGTATGTAGTATGTATGTTTTTTTTTACATTCAACACATTAGCCGGATGATGGGACTACTACTGTCCCATCATTGGCTAATGTGTCAATCACTGTCATTGTAGCATGCATAGCCTGATGGGACTTGTAGTCCCATCGGATGATGCCTGCTCACACACACAACCCCCGGCAGGCCCGCACAGACCCCCTGCAGCCCGCACAGACCCCCGGCAGGCCCGTACAGACCCCCGGCAGCCCGCACAGACCCCCGGCAGGCCCGTACAGACCCCCGGCTGCCCGCACAGACCCCCGGCAGCCCGCACACACCCCCAGCAGGCCCGTACAGACCGCCGGCAGGCCCGCACAGATCCCCGGCAGCCCGCACAGACCCCCGGCAGGCCCGCACAGACCGCGCATCATGATGCGCACAGACCGCGCATCATGATGACATCATTTCAGCAGCCAATCACAGCCACAACACTGTCTCATTGCATTATGGGAACTTCCAATTCCGGTATCCGATATTGTAAAAATATCGGTACTCGGTATCGTAATTCCGATACAGCGAATATCGGCCAATACCCGATATTTGCAGTATCGGAATGCTCAACACTGGTCATACACTATCCAATTTCAGCCTGTTACATTGAGGTGTAATCTTTCCTGGGCTTGAGACAATAGTTCTGCGTCCTCAAATCTATATTAAGATTCAATTTCTCAGCAATCCTATGGACACCCTCCACCTTGTCATACACCATCCAATTTCAGCCTGTTACATTAATAATTTAATAATAATTTTTATTTATATAGCGCCAACATATTCCACAGCACTTTACAATTAAGTGGGGACATGTACAGACAATAAATTCAATACAAGTTAAGACAATTTAAACAGTGACATTAGGAGTGAGGTCCCTGCTCGCAAGCTTACAATATACAAGGAAATGGGGGGGACACAGTAGGTGAAAAGTGCTTGTTATTTCAGGTCTGGCAATTATAATAAATAGGGATTTTCATATAAAGCTGCATGATCCGGTCATCAGCCCGTGTGTTTAAGTGCAATAGACAAGTATCAAGTGCAGTTATCGTGTGCATGGAGGGTGTGGAGACAGATGAATAGTATGGTGCAGATTCAGAATAATATTTGGAAGGAGGGAACAGGGTAAAGTTAGTTTACTGAGTAGTTGATGTGGTAGGCTTGATTGAAGAGATGGGTTTTCAAAGCGCGCTTGAATAGGTCCGGGCTAGGTATCAGTCTGATCGTCTGGGGAATGCATTCCAGAGAGCTGGAGCAGCACGAGAGAAGTCTTGGAGACGGAGGTGCGAGGTTCGGATTATGGGGGATGTTAGTCTTAGGTCATTTGTAGAACGGAGGGCACGTGTAGGGCAATAGACAGAAATGAGAGAAAAGATATAAGGCGGTGCAGAACAGTGGAGAGCTTTGTGGGTGAGAGAGATGAGTTTATACTGGACCCTGTAGCGAATAGGTAGCCAGTGTAATGACTGGCACAAGATGGAGGCATCGGTGAAGCGGATGGACAGAAATATGACCCTGGCTGCCGCATTCAAGATGGATTGGAGAGGAGAAAGTTTGGTAAGAGGGAGACAGATCAGAAGAGAGTTGCAGTAGTCCAGACGGTAATGAATAAGAGCGACAGTAAGAGTCATAGCAGTTTCAAAGGTGAGCAAAGGTCGGATTCTGGAGATGTTTTTGAGATGCAGGTGACAAGAGCGAGTGAGTGATCGGATATAGGGAGTAAAGGAAAGTTCAGTGTCAAATATGACCCCAAGACAGCGGGCATGCTGCTTGGGAGTTATGGTTGAACCCTCCTGGGTTATTTCGATGTTAGGTAGAGTGAGGTTAGTAGAGGGGAGAAACACAAGAAGTTCAGTTTTGGAGAGATTTAGTTTCAGATAGAGGGAGGACATGATGTTAGAGACAGCAGACAGACAATCCTTGGTATTTTGAATTAGGGTAGGGGTGATGTCAGGGGAAGAAGTGTATAATTGGGTGTCATCAGCATAGAGATGATACTGGAACCCAAATCTGTTGACTGTTTGTCCAATAGGGGCAGTGTATGGAGAGAAGAGGAGGGGGCCTAAGACTGAGCCCTGTGGGACCCCGATAGTAAGGGGACGAGGAGAGGAAGAGGAGCTGGCAAAAGATACAGTAAACGAGTGGTCAGAGAGGTAGGAGGAGAACCAGGAGAGTGCTGTGTCCTTGAGGCCTATAGAGCGGAGCATAGTGAGGAGGAGCTGATGATCCACAGTGTCAAATGCGGCAGAGAGATCCAAGAGAATCAGCAGAGAGCAATGACCTTTTGATTTAGCTGTTATTAGATCATTAGAGACTTTAGTGAGGGCAGTTTCAGTAGAGTGTAAAGAGCAGAAACCAGATTGTAAGGGTCGAGAAGAGAGCTATCCGAGAGATAGCGGATTAGACGGGAGTGGACCAAGCGTTCCAGGAGTTTAGAGATGAAGGAAAGGTTAGAGACAGGTCTGTATTTAGCAGTGCAATTTTGGTCCAGGGATGGCTTTTTAAGTAAAGGGGTTATGATGGCATTTTTAAATGAAGAGGGAAATATACGTGAAGAAAGAGAGAGGTTAAAAATTTTAGTCAGGTGAGTGGTGACCACTGGTGAGAGAGACTGCAGGAGCTGTGAAGGAATGGGGTCATTGTTGCAGGTTGTAGGCCGAGCGGAAGCAAGGAGCTTGGAGACTTCTTCTTCTGAAACAGGCTCAAAGATATCTAGTGAGCTTGAGGTGCGGCAGGGAAGGGGATCCAGGCACTGAGGAGATTGGTCAGAGATATCCTGATGGATGTGGTTGATTTTTTCTAGGAAATAAGTGGCCAGATCCTCACCACTGAGGTTGGTGATGGGGGCCTGTACTTTAGGTTTCAGGAGGGAGTTTAAGGTTTCAAAAAGTCGTCTTGGGTTGTTGGATAGTGAAGTGATGAGGGTGGTGACATAGGATTGTTTGGCCAGATGAAGGGCAGAGTTTTGAGCATGAACTAATAGTGGATGAAGACTTCTGGTAAATGAGATTTTCTCCACTGCCGCTCTGCACACCTTGAGCAGCGCTGAAGAAAGCGTGTTTGCATTGTGTGCCAGGGCTGCCGTTTTCTGTGTCGGGTCTTTCTGCGTGTAGAAGGTGCTGCTTGATCTAGGGCATTCTTCAGTGTATTATTGAAGTGTGACAATGCTAAGTCTGGGCAGGAGAGGGAGGAGATGGGGGCTAAAGATGTGTGGAGATTGTCCATAAGCTGCTGGGTATTAATGGTACGTGTATTCTGATAAGTGTGGTAAGTGGGGGTGTCCCGGGTGAGGAGACAATTCTTGGCTGAGAAGGAAAGAAGGTTGTGGTCCGAGAGCAGGAGAGGGGAGTTAGTAAAGTCGTGCAGTGACCCAGGACGGGAGAAAACCAGGTCCAGAGTATTCCTGTCTTCATGTGTAGGAGAATTAGTAAATTGTGAGAGGCCGAATGAAGAAGTTAGAGAATGAAGATGAGAGGCAGATTGGGAGAGAGGATCATTGATGGGGATGTTAAAGTCTCCCATGATGAGGGTGGGGATGTCACAGGATAGAAAGTGAGTAAGCCAGGTGGCGAAGTGGTCTAGAAACTGGCGGGAGGAGCCTGGGGGTGAGGTGTAATCTCTCCTGGGCCTGAGACAATAGTTCTGCGTCCTAAAATCTATAGTGAGATTCAAATTCTCACCAATAGTAGATACACCTTCTACCTTGTTTTACAGTACCATATAGCTGGTGGTATTTTGGGTACATTTTCACAAAAATCAGGAAGTATGGTGGAAGACACCATGGAAGTGGGCGGGGGTTGCCAGCTGGTCCCGATGCTGGTGGTGTTGCATCTGTTCATCTGTTAGTAGTGGCAAAAGCACAATAGCACCTAAGGCAGGAGGTGTTGAGCCTGTGTCATCATCTGGCTCCACAAGGCCTCGAAGGCTCTCTTTTCTGGGAGTAGGTAAACCACTTTTAAAGCCGGAGCTTCAGGAACAAGTTTTGGCTTACATCGCTGACACAGCCTCCAGCTCTCTCGCCTCCTCTTCTGAAGTTTCAAAAAATAAAAGCACTGAGTCGTCAGTGGAGGCTCCTGGTCAGGAACAAGACCTTTCCTTGTGTCCTTCACCCCTACCAAAAGTGAAGGATGAGGCAGGCCACACTACCAATTACTCCATGGAGCTCTTTTCACATACCATGCCTGGGTTAGCAAGTCAAATCGTGAATTCCCCAGTCCAAGATGAGTCTGACATGAAGTGCACTGATGCACAGCCATTGCTAGATTTTTCTGCTGGTACATTCACTCAGAACACTACATTGTCCTCGCAGTGTACTGAGGAAGAATCAGACCCTGATGAAACTCAGGTGCCCCTTCCCGCATACTATACCACCTTACACGGTGACACAGAGGAAGGTGCACATGAAATTGCAGAGGAGGTGATGGATGACCCAGTTGTTGACCCAGATTGGCATCCATTGGGGGAAGAGGGTGCCGCTGCCAATAGCTCAGAATAGGAGGAGGAGGATCCGCAGCAGGCAACAACAACGCAACAGCTGTTATCTGGCAGGACCGTAGCAGTCCAAAAACGTGTTACAAAAACCAAAAGAGTCGCAGGACAGCTTGGCCAGATGGTCAAATTAGCACAGCGTGCAAGATGTCAAAATGTCTTCCATAGAAGGAAGAGTGCAGTGTGGCACTTTTTTGAACAAAATCCTAATGATGAGGCAAAAGTTATCTGTAAGAAGTGCGCAAAGACCTTTAGCAGAGGGAAAAATCTGAGAAATTTGAATACCAGCTGCATGCTTAGACATTTAATCACCATGCACTTGCAAGCGTGGACGGACTACCAAACCTCACGTACCACATGTGCACCTGCTCCGAATGAAGGTAGTCAGCAACGCTGCATCGCTTCCCCCACTGTAAGCCCACCGGTTAGCACACCACCAGCAGCAAATGTCGAGGTGTCGTCGCAAGGGCAAAGCAGTCATGGAAATCAGAATGTTATTGCCACGAAAGACTGAATCTAGGCCATCAGCAACACCACCAACACCATCACCATCACCAACCTTCTCTCAGTCCGCCATGTCCACCGCTAGTTCCACCATATGCAGCTCTCAAGTCCAGCTCACACTACCAGAGAGTCTGAGTAGGACAAGAAAGTACTCATCCTCTCATCCGCGTACACTGGCTTTGAACGCCCACATTGCCAAACTAATCTCGTTAGAGATGATGACCTACCAGTTGGTTGCAAGCAAAGCTTTCCGCGAGCTCATGGCCTACGCTGTGCCACCCTATGACCTACCCAGTCGGCACTTCTTTTCGCGAAAAGCCATCCCTGCCCTCCACCGGCATGTGAAAGACCGCATTGTCCATGCACTAAAACAATCAGTGAGTGGAAAGGTGCACCTCACAACAGGTGCATGGTCCAGTAGGCATGGCCAGGGCCGTTACGTGTCCATCACTGCGCACTGGGTTAATGTGGTGGATTCAGGGTCCACAGGGGACAGCGGCGGTGGGACAGTGCTGCCTAGCCCACAGTATAGGAAACAGTTGGCTGTAGGCGTTCGACCCTCCTCCAGAAGCGAAAGCTCGTTGACAGAGCGCAGTCGCACGAGCACTCCATCCACATCTGTCAGTGTTGCACACGAGGTGTCCCAATATCGACAATATCGAACAGCTAGTGGTAAGCGGCAGCAGGCTGTTTTAAAAATGATGTCTTGGGGCGACAGTAGACACACCGCGGAGGTACTGGCCGACTACTTGCATCGACAAGCTGAGTCATGGCTGGGCAGTCTACATCTTGAGCCAGGCAAGGTAGTCATTGATAATGGGCGGAATTTTGTGGCAGCCATAGCCCTTTCAAAACTCACACACACCTTGCCTGGCTCACACCTTGAACCTGGTGGTGCAGTGCGACCTAAATAATTATCCGGAGTTAACAGCCCTGCTCCACAATGTGCGAAGACTGTGCTCGCACATCCGTCGCTCAAACATCCACTCCAGTCGTATGCAGAAGCTGCAGCGATCACTCAACCTCCCCAAGCACCACCTAATCATAGACGTTGCTACAAGATGGAACTCCACCATGCACGTGGTTGAGAGGCTGTGCGAACAGAGGCAGGCTGTAATGCATTTGTGGGAGGATACACGGGCAGGCAGTTTGCAGGCAGACATGGAGTTGTCTGGTGTGCAATGGTCGAAGCTGAAAGACCTCTGTAAAGTCCTTCAGTGTTTTGAGGAATGCACACGGCTGGTAAGCGCAGACGACGCCATCATAAGCATGAGCATCCCACTTATGTGTCTGCTCATGCAAACTTTGACACACATTAAGGAGTAGGCGTCTGCAGCCGAGGAGTAACAGGAGGAGGAGGAGGAGGAGGGAAGCCTTGATGACAGTGAGCAATTGTCTGGTCAGGGAACTGGCGTGGACGAGGTGGAGGAAGAAGACGAAGATGAGGAGGAGGATGAAGGGGATGATTATTTTGGGAGGAGAATGCTTCTCAGGGGGCAAGAGAACATGTGGGCGTGCCAAGGTCAGGTACAGGGTTTGTGCGTGACTGGAGGGATGTGGATTTGCCAGAAAGTGCTCCTCCACCCACCACTGGCAGTGCAGCATTGACACCTGGCACATTGGCCCACATGTGGGACTATGCCTTGCGGATCCTAAAAAGGGTCCCCCGCATTGCCAAAATGATGAGGGACTACTGGTTGGCCAGCATCCTCGATCCACGCTATAAAGGCAAATTACACAACATGATGCCACGGGGAGAACCTAGAGCTGATATTGGCTATCAAGCAACTCTGGTAAACTGGTTGTTTGAGGCATTCCCAGCACACAGCAGCATAGCTGGTTCTCCCACTAGCCGTAGTGGGCAAAATGGAAGAGGTGTTCATGGTGCACACAGCCGAACTAACGTTGGAGACAGGGCTTTCCTGACCATGTTGTGGTCTGATTTCGCAAGTCCCGCGCACACGACAGCTAATACAGAGTCGATTGCAAGTGACAGGAGACAGCAGTTGTCAACTATGGTTACAAACTACTTCTCCCATATCGAGGTTCTCCCTCACAGTTCATTCCCCTTTGATTATTGGGCCTCAAAACTGGACACCTGGCCTGAATTGGCACAATATGCCTTACAGGAGCTCGCTTGCCCTGCTGCTAGTGTGTTATCTGAAAGAGTCTTCAGTGCTGCTGGATCAATCCTGACAGAAAAAAGGACCCGTCTGTCGACCCAAAATGTTGATGATCTAACCTTACTTAAAATGAACCATGCATGGGTTTCAAAGGATTTTGTCCCACCCTCCCCTGCTGACACGTAGGTTGCCAGAAAAATGGCTTGCTTTTGTCCTCCTCTTCCGCGGACTTCTCCAATTACTCCATTTGCAGCTGCTGAATGTCCAATATCAACATATGCCATTTTTTCCACCTCCCTAACTGGTCTGCTTCCCCACACAGGGTCACCACCTGGTGCACGCACCCGGTCAAGTGCTGTTGCCCTGAACAGGTGTGTGGCCCCACCCTTTCGGCGATGGCACTGGCACAGGGCCTCTCATAGTACAATAAAGTGTTTCTGACAGTGGGGGGGCCTACTCGCCGTCAGACACAATGGCATACTATGAGGGGCCCTGTGCCAGTACCGTCGCCCACGAGTGGGCCCCCCCTGCTTGCTCAGGGCACCAGCACTTGCAATACTTACCTCTCCCTGCTCCACCACTGTGTAGTCTGGCCTGTTAAATATTTCACTGGGACTGCCAATACAAATTTGGTGAAATGATAGATGATGGTTAAGACGTAGCTATGCCCTGTCCTGCTGGGCTGTATCTTCAGATGAACAATGGCTTCCATTTGTTATGGACGACGACTCACAATGAGATGCAGTGGTGGTTTATCATCAGCTTTCACGGTTTTCCGACTCACAGACGTGTGACATTCCTGCCCATATTTTTAGATATGTCCTCTCATGCCAATCCAATAGAATTGCCTACGGCCTGTGGCTTGTGTGTTTTGCACTCCAAAGTGACCAGACAGATCATGATAGACAGTGAGGACCATGTCTACAGCTCTCCCTGTGAACACAATTTGATGGAGACGAGTTACTGTGATGGGATCGACGCTACTGCGATACAGCAACCCTTTCTTCATGAATTTGCATTTTAGCTGTATCCACAGTTAAAGTTATTGAGGGTCAGCATCGCCTCTGTGAATTCTCCCAGGAGGTTTTCTCACGATTACTAATTCAAAAACATCTAAAATCACTCGACTTTACGTCTGTACATTTATCCATCTACCTTCCTCTAGCGGAGAGTCTGGACTGGCAGACTGACACTGAAATATAAACGAAGATTGCAAAGTACTCCAACACTGTATACTGGTGTACATTTCGAATACATTTCCCTTTTTCTCATTTTTATATTCGGGTGTAATCCATACTGAGCCTGTGAGAGTTTGTGTCTTACTCTGGTAAAATATAAGGAGATTTAAAATGACACCAACACTGTATACAGCTGAACGATTGTAAAACATTATCCTTTTTCAAGTTTTTATATTCTTGTGTAATCCATACTGAGCCTGTGAGAGGCTGTGTGTTACTCTTGAAATATATATGTAGATCGCCAAATGACCCCAACACTGTATACAGCAGTACGCTTGGGATCCATTCCCCTTTTACTGCTTTTTATATTGTTGTGTAATCCATACTGGGCCTCAGAGCGTTTGTGTCTGCCTCCTGAAATAAATATGGAGATTATAAATGTTTAAACTATACTATATATACCTTGGATCTGGTGATACTGTACCCTTTTTCGACTTTTTAGATTGTTGTCGAATCCATACTGGCCATGACAGCGTCTGTGTCTGCCTCCTCAAATATATACGTAGATTTATACTGTTGAAACTATACAATATATCCCTGTTATCTGGTGTTAAAATGAAATGCCATGCAGGGCTGGGGGTTACTCAGTACCGGACCTTTCAGGCTCTTTTAAGGGGGAAGTATGTCATGGTGGTGATTGGGACCCGGTCCGTGGCCCTGGGTGTCCAATAAAGAAGATGACAGTTCAGATGAGGGGGAAGATGGTATGATAATTAATTTGGAAAAGGGGGATCGTGACGCCACCCGTGGTACTCGGCTAGGGTAGCCGACACTGCAATGCAGATCCTCTGGGCCGGTGTTAAAGCAGCCAAGATGATGAAGCTCTCCACGGGCAGAGCTGTATCCCAGGGCAGTTGAGATGGTGTTTGTGAGCCATTGATCGTGATGGTGAATGTAGCGTGTGTAGCAGGCGAGTTGTAAAAGCCACCAAGGACACAGTTGGGTACAGTTTCTGAGTTTTTCCTCTAAAGTTTTCTGCACAAGATGACCCGATTGGTACTGTGTCATCCGAGGGAGGGGTCTGGCAAACTCCATGGTAGATCAGGAACACCTGTTCAAGACTCCTCCTTGTGTATCCTTTCTAGGCTGTGTCTCTGCGCTGATCTCTCCCTTCCTTCCTGCTGTGTGCCTTCGCAAACAGTGTCCCAAGCTGGCAGCCACGGATCACAACAGGCAACATGGGTCAGGCTCCGGGGTCCTTTATTCCAACTGCTGCCTTTTTGAGTATTGAATGCGGCTGCGACTGAGGCACTTAAAGTTACCTCAGCCTCCGTCTTTCTAGCTGAGCCCTGTATTTCTCCACTACCTTCAGGAGCCACCTTCCCCAACGAGGTCTGGTCCTTCCTTCTCCAGAAACGGGCTTCACAGGTGGCTTATTGCACTTTCTGTGCCCCAAGGACCCCTTACTTCCAGTCTATGAGCTTGGACAAGATTTTTCTCTCTTCTCTGACCCTCGGCCCTCTCACAGCAATCCTGCTCTTACTCTGTCCTGTCACCGACTGGCAACTCTCTAGAAAGATCCATTTACCTCAGACTAGCTCCACCCATCAACTGTCAGCTTGCTCTCTCTGATTGGATACCCACAATCACTCCACTACCTAAGCTCCTCCCACTGTACCTACGTTCCACACTAACCCCCAACACCCTTTCCTAGTCAGTCTGGGATGAGGCCATCCTCCCGCCGGGTACACCCAGAAAGCACTGACTAACTAGTGTGTGTGTGAGTGCAGGGTTAGGAGCCCTAAGTGGTGATCCCTCCTTACCTGAGGGTGGGATACCACACCTTTAGATGAGGTGCAGTACCTCTGTGGCGACCATACTCTCAGGGGCGCCATAGTTCCCTTTCTCAGCTTTCATTATTGTTGTCGGATCCATACTGGGACTGAGAACTTCTGTGTTTGCCTCATGAAATGTATACGGAGATTCAGTATGTTTAAACTATACTATATATACCTTGTATCTAGTGATACTGTACCCTTTTGCAAATTTTTATATTATTGTCTAATCCATACTGAGCCTGTGACCATATATCTGCTGGTATTTTTAGTCCATTTTCACAAAAATTATTATGTATGGTGGAAGAGGCCGCGGATGTGGGTATGGGGGGCCAGCTGGTACTGATGGTGGAGGTGGTGCATCTGCTGGTATTGCCAAAAGCACAATAGCAGCTAAGGCAGTAGGTGTTGAGCCTGCGTCATCAGCTGGCACAAGAAGGCTTTTAAGGCTCCCTTTTCTCGGAGTAGGTATACTGCTTTTAAAGCCGGAGCATCAGGAACTGGTTTTGGTTTACATTGCCGAAACAGCCTCCAGCTCTATTGCCTCCTCTTCTGAAGTTGCAAAAACTGCAAGCACAGAGTCGTCAGTGCAGGCTTCTGGTCAGGAACCACCCCTTTCCTTATCTCCTTCACCCCCACTAAAAGTGAAAGATGCGGCAGCCCACACTTCAGATTACTCCATGGAGCTCTTTTCACAGGCCATGCCTGTGTTATCAAGTGAAATTCTGAATTCCCCAGTCCAACATGAATCTGAGATGGAGTGCACTGATGCACAGCCACTGCTAGATGATTCTGCTGGTACATTGACCCACAGCACTACATTCCCCTCACACTCTACAGAGCCAGAATGTGACACTGATGAAACTCAGGTGCCCCTTCTCGCATACTATACCACATTACACGGTGACACAGAGGAAGGTGCAGATGAAAGTGCCGGTTCCCTGAGCAGGTGGGGGGTCCTACTCATGGGCGACGGCAGTGGCACAGGGCCCCTCATAGTACGCAAAAGTGTCTCTACCAGTGGGAGGGCCCACTTGCCGTCAGACATACCATCGTACTATGAGGGGCCCTGTGCCAGTGCCGTCGCCCACGAGTGGGCCCCCCTGCTTGCTCAGGGCCACAACACTTGCAATACTTACCTCTCCCTGCTCCACCGCCGTGACGTCTTCCGCTTTTCCTGACAGTGACATTCAGGTTACAGAGTGCGATGACATCACGTTTGTATGCCCTCTACCAAAACAGCGCAAGCGCAGAGAGCTTTAAAATGGCAATGCTGAGGAGTCCAGAGTAGAGCAGTGCCCAGCGAGGAGAGGTATTTAATTTTTTTAATTGTTGGAAGCATTTTTTGGGGAGCAATATACACTGGAGAATGATATATGGGGCCCATCATACACTGGAGCATCATCCATTTGGCCCATCATATACTGGAGCATTCCAAATGGGGGACATCAGACACTGGAGCAGCATTTACGGGGCTCATTATACACTGGATGATTAGAAATGGGGCCCATTATATATGGAGCGTGATTTGGGCCCATAACACGCTGGAGCATCGTCCATGGGGACCAACATATACTGGAGCATTCCAAATGAGGGACATGAGACACTGGAGCAGCATTTATGGGGCCCATTATACACTGGAGCATTAGAAATGGGGCCCATTATATATGGACTCTATGGAGCATTATTTGGGCCCATAAGACAGTGGAGCATCATCCATGGGGACCAACATATTATTATTATTATTTATTATTATAGCGCCATTTATTCCATGGCGCTTTACATGTGAGGAGGGGTATACATAATACAAGTACACTAATCTTAAACAATACAAGTCACGACTGGTACAGGATGAGAGAGGACCCTGCCCGCGAGGGCTCACAATCTACAATGGGATGGGTGAGGATGCAGTAGGCGAGGGTAGAGCTGGTCGTGCAGCGGTTTGGTGGATCGGTGGTTACTGCAAGTTGTAGGCTTGTTGGAAGAGGTAGGTCTTCAAGTTCTTTTTGAAGGTTTCCAAGGTAGGCGAGAGTCTGATATGTTGTGGTAGAGAGTTCTAGAGTAGAGGGGATGCGCGGGAGAAATCTTGTATGCGATTGTGGGAAGAGGAGGTAAGAGGGGAGTACAGAAGGAGATCTTGTGAGGATCGGAGGTTTCGTGCAGGTAAGTAGTGGGAGACTAGGTCACAGATTTACGGAGGACTCAGGTTGTGGATGGCTTTGTATGTCATGGTTAGGGTTTTGAACTGGAGTCTTTGGGGAATGGGAAGCCAGTGCAGGGATTGACAGAGGGGAGAGGCCGGGGATTAGCGGGGGGACAGGTGGATTAGTCAGGCAGCAGAATTAAGAATAGATTGGAGGGGTGCGAGAGTGTTAGAGGGGAGGCCACAGAGCAGGAGGTTGCAGTAGTCAAGGCGGGAGATGATGAGGGCATGGACTAGGGTTTTTGCAGATTCTTGGATGAGGAATGTACGGATCCGTGAAATATTTTTGAGTTGAAGTCGGCAGGAAGCGGAAAGAGCTTGGATATGTGGTTTGAAAGAGAGATCAGTGTCAAGGATAACCCCAAGGCAGCGAGCTTGTGGGACTGGAGAGAGTGTGCAGCCGTTTACTTTAATGGATAGGTCTGTTGGGGGGGTCACGTGAGATGGGCGAAAGATGATAAATTCTGTTTTGTCCATATTAAGTTTTAGAAATCTAGCGGAGAAGAAGGATGAAATAGCAGACAGACATTGAGGGATTCTGTTTAGTAGGGAGGTGATATCTGGTCTAGAGATGTAGATCTGTATGTCATCAGCATAGAGATGATACTGAAAGCCATGAGATTCTATGAGCTGTCCAAGGCCGAAGGTGTAAACGGAGAAGAGCAGGGGCCCTAGAACTGAACCTTGTGGGACTCCGACGGATAGGGGGCGCGGTGAGGAGGTGGTGTGCGAATGGGAGATGCTGAATGTCCGGTCTGCTAGGTATGACGCAATCCAAGATAGGGCCAAGTCTGTGATACCAAGAGATGAGAGGGTCTGTAGTAATAGGGAATGGTCCACTGTGTCAAAGGCAGAGGACAGGTCCAGGAGGAAGAGGACAGAGTAGTGTCGCTTGGCTTTGGCGGCTAGTAGGTCATTGGTGACCTTAGTTAGGGCAGTTTCAGTGGAGTGGTGTGGCTGGAAGCCGGATTGCAAGTGGTCAAGGAGGGAGCAAGAAGAGAGGTGGGAGGATAGTTCAAGATGGACGTGTTGTTCCAATAGTTTTGAGGCATAGGGGAGAAGTGATATAGGTCGATAGCTAGATACAGAGGATGGGTCAAGAGAGGATAGGTGTGATTGAGGCATGTTTAAAGCTTGAGGGGAAAACACCAGTTGTTAGTGATAGGTTGAAGAGATAGGTTAGGGTTAGGATGAAGACTGTGGTGAGGTTTGGGATGAAGTGGGATGGGATCAGGTCAAGTGCACAGGTAGTGAGATGTGATCTTGAGAGTAGAGTGGAGAGGGAGGAGGTGCTGGGGGGCGGAGGAGAGAATTGAAGGTGTTGAATAACTGTTTAGGGTTGTGAGACAGGGAGGATATGAGAGATGAGAAGTAGGTTTGTTTTGCTGCAGCGAGTGTGGCCTTGAAAGTAGTGAGGGACTGTTTGAATGTGATGAAGTCCTCATTGGAGTGGGAATTTTTCCATCTCCGCTCAGCAGCCCTGGAAGCCCGCCTCAGTTCTTCGGTCAGACTGGTGTGCCAGGGCTGTCTGATGATTTTGTGAGTTTTGGTATGTTTGAGAGGGGCAACTGATTCCAAAGCTACAGCTATTGTGGTATTATATAGAGCTGCAATGGCATCCGCATTGTGGAGGGAACTTATGTCTGTAAGAGGGAGGAAGGATTCAGACAGTGAGTGTAGATCAAGGTGTTGAAGATTTCTGCGAGGGTGTGCGAGTTTTTGAGGTGGGGATTGTGGACTTGAGGAGGAGAGGGAAGAGAATGTAAGTAGGTTGTGGTCAGAGAGAGGAAGAGGTGAGTTAGAGAGGCTAGATAGGGAGCAGAGGCGGCTGAAGATGATGTCTAGTGTGTGGCCATCTTTGTGAGTGGCTGCAGAAGACCATTGAGTGAGGCCGAAGGAGGAAGTGAGAGATAGAAGTTTAGTGGCAGCTGAGAGGGAAGTGTCAATGGGGATGTTGAAGTCGCCCAAGATGATAGTGGGGATATCAGTGGAAAGGAAATGAAGTAGCCAGGTGGTGAAGTGGTCAAAGAAGGTGGTGGCTGACCCTGGAGGGCGGTATATGACAGCTAGTTGGAGGTTGGAAGGGGAGTAGATGCGCAGAGAGTGCACCTCGAAGGAAGGGAGGGTAACAGAGGGCGGCAATGGGATTGGGGTGAAGGAGCAGTTATCTGACAGGAGAAAACCAGCTCCTCCACCATGCTTGCAGCTGGGGCAGGGGGTGTGGGAAAGGTGGAATCCACCATATGAGAGTGCAGCATGAGAGGCTGTGTCAGAGGAGGTGAGTCAGGTTTCGGTGATGGCGAGGAAGGAAAGTTTGTTAGCAATAAAAAGATCATGGATAAAAGAAAGTTTGTTGCAGACAGAGAGAGCGTTCCACAGAGCTCCTGTTAGTGGGACTGGGGAAGCTGGGGCTGGGCGAATGTGTATAAGGTTGGAGTGGTTACGGAAAGTTGTGATTGGGTGTGGATGGGAGGTAGAAATGACTGTGGGAATGTGGTGAGGAGGACCAGGATTTGGAGAGATATCGCCGGCAGTGAAGAGGAGCAGAGAGAGTGTTAACAGGTGGGAGCAGGAGAGGGCATGAGGGGGCTGTCTGTGTTTGGAGACAGAGGATCGTATGTTGAGGAACAGATCTGAGGAAGAGGCGAGATGGATTGGAAGGATTGAAGAAGAGATGAACAGTTCCTTACTAGATGTAGGGATTAGTGGGGTTATCAGAAAGTGATGGATTATAGGGGTCAGAGTGGAGACAAACAAAAATATTGTTTACAGTGACTCTTTCAAGTTACCTTCTGTTCCCTTCTGATTCAATTCTGGATTAATTCATATTTTCATATCATCTCACACTTTTAAGATACACACTGCAGACTAAAGTCTTGGTAGACTTGTGCTATGCAATATATGTGCTACAAAGTGCATTCAGGTGTGAAGCTGAGAGGAGTGGTCTGTGCTCCTCTTGGTCAGATAATTAAGAGTGGACCAGATGCATATGATCAAGCCAAAGTAAACAAGATCATAAATAATACTGGGGTAAAGCAGGGGGTTAGGTGAGTGATGTACCAAGTGAATGCTATGTGCAGAGGTAAGAAGTCTTTGTGGAAAGCTGAGTGATGTAAGAAGTGAATGCTATGTGCAGAGGTAAGAAGAGGTAAGAAGTCTACATATACTGTAGCATTATGTGGAGCTCATCATATACTGTATGGAACATTGTATGGGACCAATTATTCTGTATGGAAAAATATATGGGGCTCAATATTTTGTATGGTGCACTAGGTGGTGGCCATGATACGGTATGGAGTAATATACTGTCCGTTTTTTGAGCTATTGTAGAATTTAAAATAGATATCAGTCATGTCATGTAAGCAGTGAAGTATTTTTCATTCTACTATACCTATATTTCTGTGCTGTATCGGAGCATTATGAATTGTGGTATGTGTTAAAAGGGCGCACTGACACTTTTTGGCCCAGGGCACACGAAAACATGGCGCCAGCCCTACCCCCCCACAACTTTAGCCAAATAACCCCCAGTTTTCAAAGCGTAACTATTATTATAAAGTAAATTAAGGTTGCCAAGCTTAAGTAATAAGAATTGATGTCGTTGGCATTGAAATGGTCACTGGAGGTGTGTTTACTGTCCTCCACTCCCTGCCGACTTTGCTTGCCCACTGACTTGCATTGGGTTTCTTGTGTCAGTCAGACACCGACTTTTCCCTATAGTCGGGCGATTTCGTTCGACCCGAATTTTGCGAAAGTCGGGTTTCATGAAACCCGACTCAACCCGAAAGAAGGCAAAGTTGCTCATCCCTAGTCATCACTGTTTATTAAAACTTCACAATGTGTACTCCTGAAATGCAGCAGCCGCTAAAGCAGGGGTGGGGAACCTCAGGCTCCTGGGCCATTTACAGCCATCGATGACCTTTTATCAGGCCCCGAGCAGATTCTCAGGGACCGCATTCTTGGGCAGGGAGCTATATTTTGATTGCCACAGCTCATTAAATCCTGCTTGCTCTGGGCACTGAGACGCAGTGTTGACTACTGAACACTGAAGGGCATGCAATGAAAGATTACATCTTCAGGATGTACTTTGTGGGTGGAGTTTTGGACGGCCCTCGAAGTATGGTATAAATATCCGAATGGCCCTTGGCAGAAAAAAGATTCCCCAACCCTGTGCTAAGGCCTCAGTATTTGGTCAGTATTTTTCACCAGTGTTTGTATGCCAACACCTGGAGTTCAACCTACAATGAAAAACTAAAATTGAAAGATTGACACTTGTTCTGTATTTTAGAGTCACCCCTGGTTTTGGCATACAAATACTGGTGAACTACTGATCAAAAATACTGATGTGTGAATAAAGCCTAAGGCCACGTGCACACGTCCTGATATTTCTGGCACTGGGAAAAGCAGTACTGATGCTCTCTGTGTCCATGTGCCTGTGTGTACATGTGTGGCATCTGTGTGCTGTCCATGTGCATCCTCCATGTGACACGTACTGGAATAGTATGCAGAAGAGAAATGACATGTTTAGGTGTTAGAAAGATGAATAGATAGATAGATATAAAGAAAACACAGCAGCACTCTGTGATAGCCAAAACAAACAGAAACCCTGTTGTGCTTACAAAAAAAGTGAAGGTTCTTGGCGCATAAATTGACAAATTCATGCGTGCCCATCAACCATGGCAAGGTTACACTTCTCTGATGGGTCCTATTATACCATTTACCTATCCTACTGAACAATCGACTTTCGGGCTTGGTACTTTCTCCCCCCTTATCCCCATTTATGTCACAGCCAAACTTTTTTTCCTCAGGATATTAATCAGTTCCTTGATCTGACTTGCATCAAAGGTATTTACAATGTGGGATAGCTCACACAAATTTCATCTTTGCGAAGTAACTTTTACTTTTGCCTGGCAGGTTTGTCATCCATAGCTACACTCTTCCTGAGCGATATGTCATAATTTTGAGTAGAGCAATACATGTACATGCTGATATTGTTGGATCTTCATGCTGATATTGTTGGATCTTTTTGTGGAGATTGTTAGATGTCCATTTATTATTATATGGACTTTGTATTGGTGATTGTGTCGTTCTTTTCCCTCAGACGCTAACACCTTCCCCCTCTTTTTAATGATTTTATATTTGTTCTTTTAGCAGTTTATACTGTACATAATAAAGCTAGTTTTGCACCCTCTGCCTCTTTTATGTGCCTTTATTGATACCATCTTTCAGGATTTTTGGTGCCATGTGGATGATTGTTTCTTGTTTACAATGGGAAATAAATATTTGGCATCAGTCATCTCATTGCCATTTGTAGGCCAAAGAAATAATTTTTCTGTACCGCTGTCTTTGCTAGTAGTGTGGCAAATAAATAAATCTACTCTTCCACCGTCTCTTTGTGAGTAGTATTTAGAAAAAGCACTTTCAAAAATGAGGAGAGCATCAAATAGGGGACGTGGATTTGGCCATGGTGAAGCTGCTGATGGTGGTGGTGTAGCTGATGCAGGGAGAGGACGTGGTCTTTCTGCACATGCTACGTGCCCAAATGCAACACCTTTTTTTGGTGCACAAAGGCAGCAAGGCGTTATGCATCTTTTCTCTAGGCTCAAGTACCGCTGCAGGAATGGTGAGGCCACAAGATGTTGAAAAGGTGTTAGATTAAATGGCTGAAAGTGTCTCTAGTTCCTTTGCATTATCTTCCCCCCAGTCCACTGCAGAAAGTGCACAGTTGGCACCTGAGGACCACAGATATCCAGGTTCCACCACACACCCTTGAAAATCAACCAAGCATTCTGAGCTCCAACTCATACAGCAGTCTCTAATGTTTTTGTTGACTTCGCTGTCTGTGGTTCTTCCACCAGGTGCAGAAATGGAAAAGACTAAAAATGAAACAACCATATGCTCTCAGTCACCCACTGGTTTGCAATCTAAACACACCGGTAGTACACATTGTCTAACCAGCTTGTGGATTCTACTGCCTTTCAAGAAATGATAGCTCTCACTTAGCCCTGTCAGAAGATACCAAACCCCCATGATTTCTTGCAATAAGAGTTGCACATACTGTGGTTTCATGTGCAGCAGACAATAGACCACATTCTTGACTTATCTTTGGGCTTGAAAGTGTACTGGACTCTAGAAACCTGGAGCAGCAACTATGGCCAAGGACAATACATATATTTCCCAGCTCACTATGTGAATGTTTTCAATGCCTGTGATGCACAACCACATCTGGGACAGGTTGTGAAGCTTCATGACTGGGATCTACGTCTGTTCCCACCACTAGGTGCCAGATATCTGTCTCCTCCTACACCTCCTCCGGATCCTATTCTAGTGATATGAACTCTTCCCCAACAGCCACAAGGCACATAACACTGGGGAACAATTTGAAAAAAAATTTCTGTTGAGTTAGGTTTTTGAGCTGATTTATACTAAAATTGGCATACTGATTCCAAAAATGTAGTCAGTTTTTTTCTATCATGTCAAGTTTTTCCTCCTCAACTTACCTGCCATAGAAGCACAATTGCACTGATTTCTGTAATAAGACTTGTTATCTGAGTACAATTCGACTCATATAGAGCTACATGGCAACTTGTAAGAGTAGTCACAACTGAGACAGTGTGGTGAGAGGTGTGTACAGCTCCCAATACGTCATAATTATCAATATCTTTACACAAAAAATGTATCATAGTAGGAATAAATAGGATTTGTGATAGCTTTTCTCTTTACATTGGTCGCTTAGTTGTAATTTATATATCTTTTATGATTTTTTTCTTTGTTAGTTTTCAAAGCTTGTAACTTTCCATCTCAGTGTTTTATTTACTTATGTACATATTTCCTTTGTTTCAGATCATGTCTGCTCCTTCTTCCTCTCGTCGTAAATGCCTAAACAACCCTGACTCCTTCTGCTATATTTGTGGTGTTTTCACCATTCCAGTTCAAAGGGCAAACATCAGTGCATTTGTCAAACAAGCATATTTTGCATATTTTAAAGTAAAACTCGGTGATCAAGATAAGCCATGGGCCCCTCACATAGTGTGCAAGCAGTATGTCGAGAGTTTACGGATGTGGACCAAAGGAACACGTGAAAAGTTGGCATTTGGTATCCCCATGGTGTGGAGAGAGCAAAAAAGTCATTCCACAGACTGTTACTTCTGTTTAGTGAAAACATCAGGATTTAACAGGAAAAATAAAAGTAAAATAGAATATCCAAATCTACCGTCAGCTATCAGACCAATGCCTCATTCAGCTGAAATTCCAGTGCCAGTTTTCGAACAGCTACCATCTCTAGAAGCTCTGAGTGATGTTGACGAACACAGTGACAGCAATGATGCAGAATTTGAAAGTCACAAGGATTCAGTTAGTAAGGGATTTGATCAGCACGAGTTAAATGATTTAGCACGTGAATTGGGCTTATCCAAAAAAGCTTCAGAATTACTAGCATCAAGGCTGAATGAGAAACAGTTACTTGAACAAGGAGCGAAGGTATCATACTTTCGTACTAGAGAAAGTACATTTTTGCAGTACTTTCGGTGTGACAGCGGTTTTGTGTTTTGCCGTAATATTCCTGGTTTACTACAAGAATTAGGGCTTTCAATGTACAATCCAAATGAATGGGGACTGTTTATTGATAGCTCAAAGCGGAGTCTTAAGTGTGTCCTTCTACACAATGGTAATTTATTTGGTGCAGTCCCTATTGGGCATTCTGTCTCTCTTCGTGAAGAACATGGAGATGTAAAGAGAGTTATTGAGTTATTGAAATATGACACACACAATTGGATCATCTGTGTTGACCTTAAAATTGTTTGCTTCCTTCTTGGTCAGCAACGTGGGTACACAAAGTATCCCTGCTTTCTCTGTATGTGGGATAGCAGAGCTCGAGAAAAGCATTGGGTTGAGTCGAATTGGCCTCCAAGATCTGGTCTTAAACCTGGAGATCCTAACATTCTACATCAGCCACTTGTTGACAGGAAGAATATACTATTCCCACCTCTGCACATAAAACTAGGTCTCATGAAGCAATTTGTAAAAGCATTGCCAACTGACGGCGACTGTTTTAAGTACATCATGTTGGCACTTCCTGGACTGTCCATTGAAAAAATCAAGGCTGGTGTGTTTGAAGGTCCACAAATTCGACATCTCATCAAAGATGAACATTTCACCGGGACTATGTCAGATCTTGAGAAGAATGCTTGGTTATCATTCAAAGACGTCGTCAAGAACTTTCTTGGAAATACACGTGCAAGTAATTACAAAGAAATTGTTCAGAAACTATTGGAGAGCTGCAAAGCGCTTGGTTGCAACATGAGTATTAAACTACATTTTCTGCATTGCCATCTTGCCAACTTTCCGGAAAATCTTGGTGCTGTTAGCGATGAGCAAGGTGAACGATTTCACCAAGATTTGAAGGTTATGGAAGACCGTTACCAGGGTAGATGGGATGTTCATATGATGGCTGACTATTGCTGGAGCATCAAACGTGATTGTCCTCAAGTTAAACACTCCAGAAAAAGCTATAAATGTACATTTTTACCTTAAATACTTGCATATATATACAGTATACACTCACTGGCCACTTTATTAGGTACACCATGCTAGTAAGGGGTTGGACCCCCTTTTGCCTTCAGAACTGCCTCAATTCTTCGTGGCAGAGATTCAACAAGGTGCTGGAAGCATTCCTCAGAGATTTTGGACCATATTGACATGATGGCATCACACAGTTGGCGCAGATTTGTCGGCTGCACATCCCTGATGCGAATCTCTCGCTCCACCACATCCCAAAGATGCTCTATTGGATTGAGATCTGGTGACTGAGGAGGCCATTTGAGTACAGTAAACTCATTGTCATGTTCAAGAAACCAATCTGAGATGATTCGAGCTTTATGACATGGCGCATTATCCTGCTGAAAGTAGCCATCAGATGTTGGGTACATTGTGGTCATAAAGGGATGGACATGGTCAGCAACAATACTCAGGTAGGCTGTGGCGTTGCAACGATGCTCAATTGGTACCAAGGGGCCCAAAGAGTGCCCAGAAAAAATTCCCCACACCATGACACCACCACCACCAGCCTGAACCGTTGATACAAGGCAGGATGGATCCATGCTTTCATGTTGTTTACGCCAAATTCTGACCCTACCAGCCGAATGTCGCAGCAGAAATCGAGACTCATCAGACCAGGCAACATTTTTCCAATCTTCTACTGTCCAATTTCGATGAGCTTGTGCAAATTGTAGCCTCAGTTTCCTGTTCTTAGCTGAGAGGAGTGGTACCCAGTGTGGTCTTCTGCTGCTGTAGCCCATCTGCCTCAAAGTTCGACGCACTGTGCGTTCAGAGATGCTCTTCTGCCTACCTTGGTTGTAACGGGTGGCAATTTGAGTCACTGTTGCCTTTCTATCAGCTCGAACCAGTCTGCCCATTCTCCTCTGACCTCTGGCATCAACATGGCATTTCCGGCCACAGAACTGCCGCTCACTGGATTTTTTTTCTTTTTCGGACCATTCTCTGTAAACCCTAGAGATGGTTGTGCGTGAAAATCCCAGTAGATCAGCAGTTTCTGAAATTCTCAGACCAGCCCTTCTGGCACCAACAATCATGCCACGTTCAAAGGCACTCAAATCACCTTTCTTCCCCATACTGATGCTCGGTTTGAACTGCAGGAGATTGTCTTGACCATGTCTACATGCCTAAATGCACTGAGTTGCCGCCATGTGATTGGCTGATTAGAAATTAAGTCTTAACACACAGTTGGACAGGTGTACCTAATAAAGTGGCCAGTGAGTGTATATCCTTTGTAAAAAACATGATAGTGTTAAAAAACATATTTGTCATGCCTATTTCTTATATATTTCATTTTTTGTTCATATTTGTACTATTTAAAAAAAAAAAACTTTTTAGGTACAGTAGTTTACATATTTTTGAGAAGACAAAAATCCTATAGTTCAAAAACTTGATGTGATAGAGAAAAACTGAGATCATTTCTGGATTCAGCATCCAAAAATTAATTAAGAACAGTTGTCTGACCTAACTCCTAAAAAATTTCGTTCCCCAGTGACTTGATTCCATATGTAAGGAAGTGACCGAGGTCATCATATGCCTCCCCTTCTTTGGGCACTGTTCACATAATTACTGTATGTGCGGTACCTTGTCATTTACTAATTGTGACAGACTCAGCTTCTGCTGAGCCGATTTTTTGAGTGGACCCTCTGGGTCGTGGCACCCACCCACCGAGGGCGAGCTGACCTTGTGAGGAACCACCCCCAATACAGGGAGTGTCAGGGGCAAGACCAAGGGGGTGAGCCACCACGACCGCTGGGAACAGATGGCCGGCTCAGGGGGAAACTAGTGAGTGTCTAACAACAGGAACGAGCAGGATGCAAATCATAAAGCGAGGTCACTGGGTTTCTTCAATAAATGTGGTTTCAAGCTTTAATCAGGTGCAAGGCATAAACAGTGAAACACTGCAAAGTGCATGCAGGGGCACGCCAAATGTTCAAGGCATAACACGTGCTAGAAAACATACCAGGGTCCAAGGCAGGGTACATGCTAGGAGACACACCAGGGTTTCAAGGCAGGAGGCCTGCTAGGAGACACGCCAGAGTTCAAGAGAGGATGCGTGCTAGGAGACACACCAGAGTTCAAGAGAGGTTGTGTGCTAGGGGACATGCCAGAGTCCAAGACAGGGTGCATGCTAGGAGACACGCCAGGGTTTGAGGCAGGGTGCGTGCTAGGAGCCATACCTGGGTTCAAGGCAGGGTGCGTGCTAGGAGCCACGCCAGGGTTCAAGGCAGGGTGCGTGCTAGGAGCCACGCCAGGGTTCGAGGCAGGGTGCGTGCTAGGAGCCACGCCAGGGTTCAAGGCAGGAGACTCGCCTCACTGGCCAGTGCACACGGCTGAGACACAAGCAAGCGGCATGACTAAGGCACCGGAGGCGGGGAAGGGGCAATCTGTCACGTATGCCTGTCCTATGTGGCACGACCCGAAGGCTGGTAACTAAAACAACAAGACTGACATGTGACACTGTCCTGTGTGACGCGACCAACAGGTCAGTACTGAAACAACAAGACAAGGGGAAGGGAGAACCAGACAGGGCAAGGAAAAGACAAAGCAAGGAGCGGAACCTAGGCAGAAGCACAGAGGGAGGTCAGAGAGAGTACAGGAAAGGAGAGTGTGCCAGGAGGCACCACAAAGCAAGGCAGAATACAGAGCTAGCAGCGGAGCGTAGGCCGAAGCCCAGAGCCGGGTAAAGGAAGAACCTTGAGACTAGCCTGGAAATGTGCTGGAGAAGCACCATAGGTCAGAGAGCAGAAATAGTGCATTTGCCAGGAGGCACAACAGAGCACCAGGCAGAGGACAGGGCTAGCAGCGGAGCGTAGGCCGAAGCCCAGAGCCGGGTCAAGGAAGAACCTTGAGACTAGCCTGGAAATGTGCTGGAGAAGCACCATAGGTAAGAGCAGGAATGGTGTGTGTGCCAGGAGGCACAACAGAGCACCAGGCAGAGAACAGGGCTAGCAGCGGAGCGTAGGCCGAAGCCCAGAGCCGGATCAAGGAAGAACCTTGAGACATGCCTGGAAATGTGCTTGAGAAGCACCATAGGTAAGAGCAGGAATGGTGTGTGTGCCAGGAGGCACAGCAGAGCACCAAGCAGAGCAAAGGCAAGACATGGCAAAGCAGGCAAAGGCAGAGAACACAGGAAGGACTACAAGTCAAAGCACAGCAAAAGCAAGACATGGCAAAACAGGCAAGGCAGAGAACACAGGAAGGACTACAAGTCACAGCATGACAGAGTCAAAACATGGCACAAAGGACAACACAAGACATAGCAAAGGGCAAGAGGAACAATACAAGCACAGAGCGTGTGCAGAGATGCATGACAGGGCAGAGTGCAGGGGCACAGAATATGGGGAGCGACCGAGCAGACCAAGCAGCCATGCAGGGAAGCAACACGGTAATCAGGCTCCGGCCATAGGAAGGGGTGGTCTGATATAGGGCACTAGCACCTGCACTTCCGGGTCAGGAACAGGAGGGGACTTCCGGTTCAGATCCTCCAGGATCATAGAGAGCATTGCTAGATCAGACTGGGCTGGACCATAGAGGTCACATGATCAGGGGCTCCAGAAACACTGAGAGGTTAGCTGGATCAGACAGTGCTGGAACATAGGAAAGGTCACATGATCAGGGACTCCAGAAACACAGAGAGGACTGCTGCATCAGACAGTCCTGGAAAGGTCACGTGATCAGGGTCTTCAGGAACACAGAGGATTGCCACAGGCAGAGCAGATACAGCTGGTCACACAGCCACGGCATGCAGCCACGAGGTAAGGTGTGCATGCACACTGCTCCTGGCATCTTGCAGCACAACAGTCACGAGGTGCATGTGCACACTGCTCCAGGGATCTTGCAGCATAAGACATCAGAGACCTCCAGGGCGCCCGCAGAGACCCGGAACTGGGGGCAAAGCGGCATGACAGGCATGACACTAATGTTAATGTAATGTTGCTCTATTGTTTATGTACTGTATTGTGGATGTATTTGATATGTGTAGAAGTAGGGATAGAATAGAAGATAGCATAGGACAATAGTGGGATTAGATTAGTGGGGCAGACTAATCTGATAAGCTTTTATGAAGAGGTAAGTTCCGGACTGGACCAAGGGAATGCAATGGACGTGATGTATATGGACTTTTCAAAAGTTTTCGATACGGTGCCACACAAAAGGTTGATACATAAAATGAGAACAATGGGGATAGGGGAAAATATGTGTAAGTGGGTTAAGAGCTGGCTCAGAGATAGGAAACAAAGGGTGGTTATTAATGGAGCACACTCGGACTGGGTCACGGTTAGCAGTGAGGTACCACAGGGGTCAGTATTGGGCCCGCTTCTTTTTAACATGTTTATTAATGACCATGTAGGGGGCATAGAGAGTACAATTTCAATATTTGCAGATGGCACTAAACTCTGCAGGGTAACCAATACAGAGGAGGACAATTTTATATTACAGGAGGATTTATGTAAACTAGAAGCTTGGGCTGATAAATGGAAAATGAGCTTTAATAGGGCTAAATGTAAGGTCATGCACTTGGGTAGAACAAACAAGATGTATAATTATGTGCTTAATTATAAAACACTGGGCAAAACTGTCACTGAAAAAGACCTGAGTGTATGAGTGGACAACAAACTCACATTTAGTGGCCAGTGTCAGGCAACTTCTGCAAAGGGAAATAAAATAATGGGTTGCATTAAAAGAGGCATAGATACTCATGAGGAGAACATAATTTTACCTCTATATAAGTCACTAGTGCGACCACACTTAGAATACTGCATACAGTTCTGGTCTCCGGTGTATAAGAAAGACATAGCTGAACTAGAGTGGGTGCAGAGAAGAGCGACCAAAGTTATTAGAGAACTGGGGGGTCAGCAATACCAAGACAGGTTATTACACTTGGGGTTGTTTAGCTTGGAAAATCGAAGACTTAGGCATGTTTCACACATCAGATTTTTCCCGTCAGTCAAGATCCGCCAATTTTTTTTAAAAAACTGATCTGCCAAAAAAGGGGCAGATCCGTTTTTTTGCACCCATAGACTTACATTATTGGCGGATCTTGACTGACAGTCGTCCGTCACACCCGTTATTTTACGGATCCGCCAAGATTTTAGCGGCTCCCGGGCGGATGAGACGGACCCTGCAATGTTTTTTTGCAGTGACGGTCCACTATTTTCACTCCGGGAAGCATTTTAACCCTTAACTACCGCCCGGGAGCCGCTAAAATCTCTTTCTCTCCTCACCGGAACTCTTGCAGCCCCTCACCAATGACCAATCTTTTAGACCTCCACCGACCTACCAATCGAGATCGCGGCCATGATCACTGCCACCTCCCGCTAGATCGCGGCCATAGTCACGACCGACCTCCCGCGAGATTGTGGCCATAGTCACGACCGGCCTCCCGCGAGATCGCGGCCATGATGCCGACCGGCCTCCCGCAAGATCACGGCCATGGTGCCGACCGCGGGCACTTTAAATCAAGTCGCATTGCTTCTTCCAATGATCCGTTCTCCTACGTGGTCCGATGTCATCCGACATCGCTAAACGCAGACGGATCAGTTTCTTTCCTCCTTTGGCGGATTTCAGCTCACCGCCGACGATGGAGGTGTGAAACAAGCCTTAGGGGTGATCTTATTACAATGTATAAATATATGCGGGGACAATACAAAGACCTTTCTAATGATCTTTTTACTCTTAGACCTGTGACAGAGACAAGAGGGCATCCTCTACGTCTGGAGGAAAGAAGGTTTAAGCATAATCACAGACGCAGATTCTTTATTGTAAGAGCAGTGAGACCATGGAACTCTCTGCTATATGATGTTGTAATGAGTGATTCACTACTAAAATTTAAGAAGGGACTGGATGCCTTTCTTGTAAAGTATAATATTACAGGGTATATACATTAGTTTCCTTAATATTGCGTTGATCCAGGGAGCTAGTCTGATTGCCGTATGTGGAGTCGGGAAGGATTTTTTTTCCCCAATGTGGAGCTTACTGTTTGCCACATGGGTTTTTTTCTTGCCTTCCTCTGGATCAAAATGTTAGGGCAAGTTAGGATAGGATATGGGTTGAACTAGATTGACTTAAAGTCTTCATTCAACCTTAATAACTATGTTACTATGTATAAGAGTATTAGCTTAGGTTTAGTTAGCATAGGGATTTTCCAGTTGGGAGGGGCTACAATGCAGGGCAGCACAGAGCAGTGAGATATAGGAGGGCACTTCCTGGTGAGAGTTTAGTCTAGGAAGATCAGTGAATAGGGACAGTCTGCTAGCCGTGGGAATAAGGCTGCTATGGCAGGAAGGGGCCCCAGGCTGGGAGGTGTGCAGGCGGTCATCAGCTTGAATAGAAACCAACTCAAGAGGATCTGGGGTCTACGACCGGGGCAGGTGAAGCTGAGATGGTGAGCCTGGCACCTTTTCCCTTATGAAGCCGCAAAAACGGAATGGTAGGAAGCTGGTGCCTAGAGGCACAGACGGGACAGAGACTGTCCAGAATCAAGGCAGGGATTGCCAGACGGGAGGCAGGGATTGCCAGAAGGGAGGCAGGCACTGCCAGAAGGAACAGATTGCAGGAGGAACAGGGAAATCTGGAGAGATGCCACTCTGTGCATACTGTGCTGTATATGTGATGGCTACCCTACTGCTCAGTAAAGTTGAACTGTTGAAAAAGGACATAGTCTCTGAAGTGGTTTCTGGAGCTCATGGATACAGAGCTGGAGTGACTGCAGCTGAGGGGACTCTGACAGTAAATGTGAGTATACTGCTGCACACGCTGCACATGCCACAAAAGGAACATTATATTTCATCTATGGGGCACCAGGGTGTGAGAACACTGCAGCTCATTGCCACAACTATCACCCTGGCCACCGTACACATACACCAACCACATTCATTTCACTCATGCAAGGCTAAGTGATACGAAGCAGTTTCATAGCTTGAAAAAATTGAGGAGAAAATCCATATGGTGGACGAGTTGCTGCTGTACATCAAGCAGCAATTTGGCTGCTGGCTGGTTCTCCATGAATTTAAAGTTGTAATTGTCTTGAGCGACAATGCCTGAAACATTCTGGCTTCCTTATGGTCAGTCAAAATAACTCAAACTCCTTGTATGGCTCACATCATAAAATTAATAGTTCAAGATTTCTTTTATAAATACACAATCTTGAGGAAGGGGATGGCAAGGGCCAGAAAATTGTCAGCCCATTTCAATAAGTCTTATGGGGCAAATCACACCTTCCCTACCTTGCAAAAAAAAATTGTGATGTTGCAACCCTCTGGAATTCCACACTGTACATTTTGCAGTATTTGTACAAACAGCATTAAGTGGTAGCAGACTGCCTCATGTAGCAGTCAAACTGGAGGATGAGGTACAATAAGATTCAACATTGGCAATGACATTCGACAATTAGAGATGCGCATTGCATACTGAAGCCCTTTTAAGAGGTGAAAAAATTTGTTTGCAGGGACATGTGTGGAGTAGTGTTATCATGCCAAAATTTTTACTAGAAAAACACTTACCAGCATGCAAAGGTGGATGCATGAAAAACACCAATTTGAACCTGTAAGCACTGTCCTGTGCTTAACAGGACAGGTCTGTTTGAGACCATCAAGTCCATGTCTAATGTTGCAGGATTTTAAGCAGGAGGAAGGAAGAGGAGGAGGATTATCATCAGCTGGTAGATGTGGAGGAGGATATACTGTAGACTTGTTGTAGACGGGATGAGTCAGATAGTCAGAGTGAAAGTGATGTCAATAGCAACACTGTCCATGGCAGACATCACAGCTTTTGCCGAGGAAATGCCTGCTGTTGTACAACCGAACAGCTGACCTCTCTGCAATCCACTCAGACACCATATTCCTGAGCCTGTACACTATATTTGGCATAATGGACAAGATGTATTATTTACTTATTTACTTTTGCGATAACCTAGAGCACTTCAGCACCTATGGACCTAACACCTAGGTTCAGTCTTACATAGACTCATTCCCTTGTAAATAAAAGGGGTTTATTTACAAGGGAATGAAAAATAAACAGTTTTTGTATTAAGTGCTCGTGATGCCACCTGTGGTATCCTGTCAGAGGTGACCAGCGCTGCAGTGCAGATCCTCTGGGACAGAAGGTGTGAAGCAGCAGAGGTGGAATAACCCTCCACAGGCAGAGCTGAGTCCCAGGGCAGATGAAAGATGTTGAAGAATATGGATGGTGATGTAGGATGGAGCAAGGGATGTAGCAATGCTGAGAAGGTGATGCAGGGAGAATTCAAAGGCCACAACAGAGTGCAGTTTATTTTACCTTTTACTTTGCTTTGTAGGTACAGTCCTGGATTCAGATTACAGATGGTACAGGAGTTGATCAGCCTGGAAGCAATTTGGGAATCTCTCTATGTAGGTGGGTTATGAGGTCTCCTTTTCTAGTGCTATTCTGAAGTACTTGCAGTTCTGAACTCCACTCAAGTTCCTCTTTCTGTCTGTCACTTAGAACTCCACTCGCATGACAGGTAGCTGTAGCCTCCTTCATGAACTGCCCTTAATGGCATCTCTGGCTCACACGCTGCTACTGTGTCATCAAGTCTCAGTTGGAAACAGAGCATTTACAGCCTCTATTCCTCTGGTTTCTGCTGTGTGACCTTTAGTATCCACACAACCTCTGACTCCGGCATCCAGTCTCTGTACTTCAGCTTGGGGACGAGCTCTGCTCTTGCTCCAGTCCCCAGCTCCTCTCCCATGTCCTCCTACTTCCCTGTCCACACTTTAATTAAACTAACTTCCTATTCCTGACCGCAAAGAGCAGCCTGTTGTGAGTTCATTTTCTGGTCTACCAGTTGTAAGTTCTCCTTCCAGGCTCCCTCTGGTGGTAACAGGAGGTAGTGAGGCTGATTTAATCAGTAGAGATCTGCCACCTGATAATGATGATGACGATTGGACCTCAGGAATTTCAGACTGGATTTAAGTCAGCCGACGCCCTATTCTGGTGTTGGTGATTCCTTCTGGCTTTTCAGCTCTTGGTGTTGAGCTCTGTTCCAGTCATTTCAAGCTAAGATTTTCTGCTAATGTTCATACTTGATTTTGTTGGTCTATTCAGTTTTTTGTGTGGTCAGCACAGCCCCGGCTGGGGCTGTGCTGAATTTCCACTCTAATTTATCTGTATTTGCCAATTTGCTTTTTGTCCCTTATTAGATTGGCCTCTTTTTGCTCTGTCTCAGAATATTTCAGAGTGCTGATATAGTGGGAGAAGTCTAGTGACTTCAGGGTTAATTTTGTTATCAGAAGTGTTGGACATTATTTTTGTAGGGTTTTTGGCAGATTGCAGACAGTGTCTTTCCTTTCCTGTCCTTTCTAGTTAGTTTGGGCCCCATCGTTTGCTCAGCCTATTTTCCTGCCTGTGTTTGTGTTTCCATCTTGTTTCACTGTCAATACATGTGTGGGGGCTGTCTTTTCTTTGGGGTCTGCTCTGGCGCAGTTAGTTTTCCCCTTTCTTGCTTTAGGTTTATTTAGTCCTCCGGCGGTGACGAGGCGTTTAGGATCATCGTAGGAACGCTCCACGGCTGCTGCTAGTTGTGTGACTAGGATCAGGGATCTGCAATCTGCATAGCTACCAACCTCTCTGTTTTTTCTGGGACTCAGCTTGTTTTGTTTTTTCTCCTCGGTGACCCATTCATAACAGCAGCCCCTCTGCGGTAAGGTTCAGAGCTCCCTCTGCTGGCCTGGAGTAGGAGCTGTGTTGTGTGCTGGAACTACCTGATAAAGAGATCCTTTCACTGCTTCCAGGCATGACATCACTCTCCCTAGGAGGGAGGTAAGGTCACTGTGGCAACCGTACTCCTGGGGATGCCACATATATACTGAGCCCTTGAACTTCCAACGGCATGAACTGGTCCTCTTTTTTATGCAAGTACTGAGGTGTTCAGACACTAATGTCATGTGAGAAAGGGTGTTCAGTGTGATCAGTGGATTTGTCACACCAGTGAAGACCAGGTTATCTGCACAAGCAAGCAAAGCCTAAAAATTGTCAAAATGAATCAGGCATGGATCAGTGCATACTTTCATGCAGTGATGACTGTTACCAAAGCTTAAATTGGCCATACTATCAGTCTACTTATATGACAGTTCATTGATCATCTTCTACACCGTCCTGCTGTCGCCAATGCTGATGGGTAACACTCAGTCATCCATCTTCTCACTGTCCATCATGTTACACATACGGTAGTACTGCTGCTGTAAGGGCTTCTTTAGCTGGTACTAAACTGCCACACATCTCTTTTCCTGCCCTGTTCTAACTCTTTCAAGAGAAACTGTCAATAGAATCAACCCTTCTAAGATGTCTATATGGACATATACAGTGGGGAAAAAGTATTTAGTCAGCCACCAATTGTGCAAGTTCGGGGTATGTTGACCCATTCCTACATGCAGATCTCCTCTAGAGCAGCGATGTTTTGGGCCTGTCGCTGGGCAACACGGCCTTTCATATCTCTCCAAAGTTTATCTATTGGATTAAGATCTGGAGACTGGCTAGGCCACTCCAGGACCTTCATATGCTTCTTACGAAGCCACTCCTTAGTTGTCCTGGTGGTGTGCTTGGAATGATTATCATGCTGAAAGAACTATCCATGTTTCATCTTCAATGGCCTTGCTGATGGAAGGAGGTTTGCACTGAAAATCTCATGATACATGGCCCCATTCATTCTTTCATGTACGCGGATCAGCCGTCCTGGTCCCTTTGCAGAGAAACAGCCCCAAAGCATGATGTCGCCACCCTCATGCTTCACAGTAGGTATGGTGTTCTTTGGATGCAACTCAGCATTCTGTCTCCTCCAAACACAATGAGTTTTGTTTCTACCAAACAGTTCTACTTTGGTTTCATCAGACTATATGACATTATCACAATACTCTTCTGGATAATCCAAATGCTCTCTAGCACTGCAGGATCTGAGTCCCTGGTGGCGTAGTGTGTTGCTGATGGTAACCTTTGTTATGGTGGTCCCAGCTCTATGCAGGTCATTCACTAGGTCTACCCGTGTGGTTCTGGGATTTTTGCTCACCGTTCTTATGATCATTTTGACCCCACGAGGTGAGAGCTTGCGTGGAACCCCAGATTGAGGGAGATTATCAGTGGTCTTGTATGTCTTCCATTTTCTTATTATTGCTCCCACAGTTGATTTCTTCACACCAAGCTGCTTGCCTATTACAGATTCAGTCTTCCCAGCCGGGTGCACGGCTACAATTTTGTTTCTGGTGTCCTTCGACAGCTCTTTGGTCTTTACCACAGTGGAGTTGGGAGTATGACTGTTTGAGGTTGTGGACTAGTGTCTTTTATACTGATAACAAGTTCAAACAGGTGTCATTACTACAGGTAATGAGTGGAGGACAGAGGAGCCTCTTAAAGAAGAAGTTACAGGTCTGTGAGAGCCAGAAATTTTGCATGTTTTTAGGTGAATTTATACTTATTTTCCACCATAATTTGCAAAATAAATCTTGCCAAATCAGACAAGGCGATTTTCTGGATTTGTTTTCTCATTTTGACTCTCATAGTTGTGGTCTACCTATGATGTCAATTACAGGCCTCTCTCATCTTTTTAAGTGAGAGAACTTGCACAATTGGTGGCTGACTAAATACTTTTTCCCCACTGTGCTGTAGGTCATAGGATGCTGACTAAAATGACACCTTGATCTGATGTCTTGTTCCAGAAAAATCCACATTTCTCCTATATATTTATGAGCTGTTCCAGGCTATGGGCCAGACACTAATCTGCATACAAATCTGCCTCTAGAGGTTATTATACATGAAAGGGGGCGTTACCAGTGTAATATGTAATGACCGCTTTCTGCTCTCATGATCTTACTGCAGAGCTGCGTGTGATTATACCTGACACATCTGCAGGTTCCTCTCAGCTTCAGATTTCATCCCACAGGCAGCCAGTGTTGCAATTCTGTTGTAATACAGCGGCGCTAAGAGAACTGAAAAACATGTATTTGAAGGAAGACAAAATTTAGTTCTACTGTTCTGTGTTAGTTACATGTCTCACAATGGTTACTTCCCCTTTTATTAAAAACAAGCTCTGGAGAAAGATTCTTATGCATATCAGTGTCCTGCCCGTAGCAAAAACATTGATATCTCTGGAATAAGACATTGGATCGCAGGTATCAAGGTATAATTTTACTCAGCTTCCTTTGACCAGCATACCTATATTAGTTTACATTTTCTTCTTTGATTTCTCTTCGTGGGTTGGCATCAGCCTAAGTCTCTTCAATGGTTGCATGAAGACAACCCTACCAGGTGAGCATGATTGTGCATTTTCATTCATACATTTACCCAGATAAGACCGTATTGCACTTTTTGTCATTCTGTGGTTATAGAAATTCCCATATAGATGGCTAAGGAGTGTTGATCGTTCTGACAGATTCCCTTTAAAGTGCTGTTCCTGCTGCAGCTTTTGCACACACGTCTCTTGGCTGTCTACTCTGATTTGTAGTGCTGGACTGTACTGCTGCTGTTGAAGCTGCCATTACTGGCCCTAAAGGACCACACATCTCTTTGCCTGCCCCAATCTAATTCTCTATTGCACTGTTCCTGCCACAGTTACTGAACAGCCATGCCTGCCACACAGGGCCGGACTGGCCATCTGGCAATTCTGGCAAATGCCAGAAGGGCCTGTCTGGTTGTGGGCTGCCTTGACTGCTATGTTGTTAACAGAATTGGTGTTCTTAAGACAGCCATACTGTTAAGAGTTGTGGTGAAGCACAAAGTCGCTGACTCCATCACTTACCCCAGCAGGCCACGGGTATCATTAGAAATATTGGTCTTGTAGTAAATCTTGCTTTCTTCCATCCAGGGTAATATTTGTAATATATCCCATCTAGTGCTTGGGGACAGAGACAGCATGGGCCTGTGTGACTTCAAATGCCAGGGCTGAATTTCAGTCCCAGTCCGTACCTGCTGTCACACATACCTGCTGCACACTGTATTTCAAAGTGCTAAACTGTAATACTGCTGTTGGGAAATGTACTCTCTTAAAAGTACACAAACAAGAAACAGCTACAAAAATAGGGGTAATATTTTAAAAAGCTTGGTGACAACAAGCCAGAGCTGCTTCACTTTGAAAGCAGTACTCCTGTTTTGTATGCCTAACAAAAGGGATACATTTTGGACCCCTTGAGAAAAAAACTTTTGTAATTGCATAAACAGTTTTTGATTAGCAAACTGGTTGCAGACCCCCCAAAAGTGATTATTTTTCAATCCTAATTGAGATACAATAATTTCTTTACATTAAAAAGAATACATTTGTTTTATCTCTCTATTTAAAGGGATAATTTTTGGATAGCTTGTGAAAAGCTATCGCTTTTTGCTTTTCAAAGTGATAAGCTCTTGTTACTCTTTAAACAGGAAGAATTTTTTTGGCTTCTTCTATTTGCCCCATCTTTGTATAAATAAAAATAAGGCATGCATCTTCCGCCATAAAGGAATAATTTTTGGACCATTTATACAATATAAGTAGCCTACAAAATTTGACACACCTGTCTGTGGTTAAATAGGATAGATTGAGGTAACTTGGACTTTAAAAAGATTGTTTAGATTGCAAAGCTCAAAATGTGTTCAGTAGACTCCAAGGGGAACTAGTAATGGTATATACATATCTCTGGAATAAGGACTTCTGTCCTTACTGCTCACAGAACACTTCCGTTTAAATATTCATGTGCTGCACTTGTCCTGGAGATAGTGAGAAAGGAGACAAATGCTCATGAATATGAAGATTCATTATCCCAATGCATTTGTGTAGCAGCTGAACTGCAGTATCTGGGAGCAGCCACTAAACAGTGTAATGGAACTGTGCTGTTCCTCTTTGTTTATGGTTTACATCTTGCCACTGTCAGTAGAGAAGCAGAAGTGAGTGCCGAATGTGAGTCTCCCACCACTCTAAAATTGTTGACCGATCGTATGGTTAAAGGGGTTGTTCAGTACTAGGACAACTGCTTCTTGAACTAAATATTTGGCCTCAATAAAAAAAACCTATACTTACCTCCTGTGCTGGCAACGTTCCAGCGATGTCAGCACTTGCAGTCCTGTAGGTCTCCTGCGGTGTTGTGATATGTGTTGCCCGATGCCTAATCAACGCTGGCGTCACTATCTACACATTAGTACAAATTGAACCTAAAGAGGAAGTCCGGGACCAGCTGCAGCACTGACTTCCTCTTCATGTTCAATCCATACGAAGGCGAGACAGTGAGCCAACGCTGATTGGGCATCGGGGTCATGTCTCTTAGAACTAAACAAGAGCCCCAGGACTGCACGTGCCGACACAACCGGAACGGCACCAAACCTTTAGTTCAAGAAGGGGTTGCCCTAGTAGTGGACAATCCCTTCAAGTATTCAGTTTCATAATAGTGGAAAGCCCCTTTTAGAAAATAAGTCACAAAACAATGTTCTCTGGTAACACATAAATATTTTGAGGTCTGACCACAAGAAAGCAGAAACAAAGACATTTAAACTACATTCATATGTATTTCAGTACTTTACATACAAAGACAAGGAATCATTTTGCATATCATTTCTGAGAACATATATATGAGTACAGTCATTGTTATATTTGCACGTTTTTAAGCCAAACTTACATCCCACATAGACTTCTAGGCAAACAAACACATTTTCTGTACAAGTAACAATTCTACGACATCCTATCAAAAATAGATTGGCGAAAATGTACGCTTCATAATTAGCTTTATTTTCTAAAATGTATTTAATATTCTAAATTTATACGATTTCTACGAGCAATGCGATATATTTTGTTCTTGATTTCCCCAGCATTGTACTGCATGTTGTCTAGGGCATTGTATACATAAAGCAAACACATACAAATGTTTTCCAATGTAACACACTTGTTTTTAGGACAATCACACTCACTGTTCTATTCTTTAGAATTGTTTTGTTCATCTTGATGACTTTCTGAATGAAACTGATGTAGTTGGTATATCATCAGCCACACAGAGCATGCTATGATATTGCTATGGGTTTTATCGGATGACGAATCCAGGTTTGTGATAAAAATCAGCACTTCTACATTTGCGTTTAGTCGTTAGCTATCAATGGCTATGTATTTCGGTGGACTTAACTGAAGGCCCCAAAGTAGGTAAAATCATGCAGTAAAAGCGAGATATAGTGTAAACTCTGATCCTACAAAGACTAGACCTGAAATTACCTTCTTAGGCTAGTTTCAGACTAGCGTTTTTTGCCAGCAGCGCACGCCACTGCTAAGCCCCGCCCCTTGCCCGCTCCCTCCGGTCATCTCCGCCCTGTATCGCACGCGGCTGCATGCGATCTGCACACCCTATCTTTAGCATAGCGTGCGCAGACCGTGCGCTGACCGTGCTCTAGAATTTTGCGTGCGCTGCGCCCTTTTGATGGTGCGCCAGTGCGCGCCGAACACACCATGTTGCATTTTGGTGCACTGGGAGCACCGTCAAAGGGGCGCAGCACACGCAAAATTCTACTAGCGCATGGTAAGCACACAGTCTGCGCACCCTATGCTAAAGATAGGGTGTGCAGATTGCATGCAGCCGTGTGCGATACTAGGTGGAGATGACGGGAGGGGGCGGGCAGGGGGCGGGGCTTAGTGGCGGCATGCGCTGCTGGCAAAAAACGCTAGTCTGAAACTAGCCTTAGACTACAAGCCTTTTAAAGAGAACCTGTCATCAGGATTATGCGTGTTAAATGAAAGATAAAGCCATAATGGCGCTGTCATACCGATTTTCTAGATACCTTCATTGAAGAAATCTGCAACCTGGTTGTTGTTTAATCATCATTAGAAGTTACATTTTTCTAAGCTTTCAGTGCAATCGGGCGGGACTGTCAGTAGTGTCCTTGGCTCTTTCCCAATCCTTTGGCTTCTTCTGGCATCCGCATCTTCCTATTTTAACCCTTTAATGACTGCTGATACGCCTTTTAACAGCGGCAGTTAACGGAACTTAAACCACAGCGCCATTAATTAACGGCGCTGAGGAACAAGGATATAGCGCCCCCTAGAGTAGGAATTTCTCCAGAGTCTCGACTACCGGGGTAGCTGAGACCCCCAGAGAACATGATTCATGTCAGTTTTTACCGGCCCCAGTGTTGAGATCGCCATTATTAGCGGTATAACGGCGACCGCAAATAAAATAGTCCGATTTACCATTTAATTTCTCTCTCATCTGATGTGATCGCACATTTTAAATGTGGACATCATCCCTGCAAGGTGTGCAATTTTGTTCAAAAAAACGATTTCTAGAGTCACAGTCATTTCTTATCCTATCCAGACCTATATGAATTGTAATTCAGAAGGGGTCATTTATTTGGTTGAATGCATTTCTTGCAAACTACAATATGTGGGTTGCACTACTGGTCCCCTGAAAAAGAGGATTAGAAAACATTTATCGGAAGCCTCTAGTGCAACTAGCCATAATATCTCAGCAGTGTCGCATCACTGCAAAATTAACCATGCAGGTAATACAAATACAGGGCAGTTTGACACGTCCAGATAATTCCGGTACCAGAAAAACCGGTATCGGAGCTATCTGTATCCGTGTGCATTCGTATGCCATCCGTGTGACATCCGTGTGCTATCCGTATGTCCGTGTGTACCATCCGTGTGATGTCCGTGTGCTGTCCGTATGCTGTCCGTGTGTCCGAGTACGTGCTTTTGAAAAATTATTTTCAATGTTAACCCTTTGACTTTTAAAAATGCAAACGGATCGCACACGGACAGCACACGGACAGCATCCGTGTGCGGTACGTGTTTACACGGCGTGAAAACACGCTGACATCTGCATAGACGCATTCATTAGAATGTGTCTACGTGTGTCAGTGTCTCCGGTATGTGAGAAAACTGTCACTACACGTACCAGAGACACTGACGTGTGAAACTGCCCACACTTAAGGTTACGGCAATTGAGAAAGTTTTTAAACCTTCTAGGGGAGGGGATTTCAGAAGGAAAATCCTGAATTGAGAGTCCTTTTGGATTTTCAAACTAAATACACGTGTACCGTTCGGTCTGAATAAGCGGTTAGACTTGGTCCTGCAATTAAACTAATTCACGCCATGTTTGTATTTTTGTAAGAATTATTTCCTTATAAAATTTTTATTTTTTTTCATTAGTATTTTATTCCAGATTTCCTCATGGATTATCATACAGGAAAAGTTACCGCAGTAATCATGTCATTCATTACAATATTTGTGTTTTTGTATTGTTTTTTTTTTTCTAGGCTGGTCAGTGTGTTCAATGGTATAATCATTGTATCAACCTTGCAGATACTAGCATTGTTTAATTTTTTTTTATTTTAATTTTTTTATTTTTATTCATTTATTATACTAGGAAACTCATTATTATTAGTATTTTGCATACTATGGTGATTGCGTCTTTTATATTGTGTTTTTTTTACCACATTAATCTGTATAATGGTTCTTTTACTATGTATGCCTGCGAAAGGGTTAAAAGGAAAATCCTGAATAGAGAGTCCTTATGGATTTTCAAACTAAACACACATGTACCATCAAGTCTGAATAAGCGGTTTGACTTAGACCTAGAATTTAACTAATTTATGCAGTGTCTGTACCTTTGTAAGAATCAGTTCTGCAAATTTTTTTTGTTGTTGTCACTGCTAATTAATTCTAGGTTTTTTCATAGATTGTCATACGAGAAAACTTACCACAGTCACCATGTTACCTATTACAATATTTGTGTTTTTGTATTGTTTTTTATGATCGCGCTAGTGTGTTCAATGGTATGATCATTGTATCAACCTTGCTAACTCTAGTACTGCTTTATTTTTTTTTTTTTACCACATTAATCTGTGCAATGGTTCCATCACTATGTATGTCTGCGAAAGAGTTAAATGATGTGGGAATCTCCTTCCCTTGCTTTTCACATGTTTTTAATTAGTGCACTTGTGTATTGTATGTCTCTTTTTGGATATAAGGTTAACATTCTAGGTCTCCTTTATGCCATGAGTAAGACCTGAATGGTTGAAAAGCATCAGTTTCAGACCACTAGAGACCCCCATTTGTCATGTCTTTCCATGTTTGATGCTGGATTTTTAATTGTGCTATCAATAAAATATTGGACTTTTTTTCTGGAGTTTCACGCTGGAGATTTCTTTTCCTGCATTTGCTACAGACAATGCCCTTGATCAAGGTGGCTCTGTGGTGGACCAACAAAGGATTATTTAGAAACTGATGAGATGACTTTGTTCCCGTCTTTCCCTTTTTCCTCCACATGCATTCGCACATCAGAAGAGAGAGAAATAAGGTCCCCCGTTCCCCCACTCGATACTTCCGTTGTCCCTGGATCCTTCTGCATCCCCCTGTGAAGTCCCCAGAGCCGCCGGCATCTTCCAGGAGAAAATGGCGGCCGCATGCGCAGTGCGCCCGCCGAGATCTGCCGGCCAGCACCTGGCAACAGTAGGAAATTTTTCCTATTGATTCATTTTGATGACTGTGATAGATCATATCACGGTGATCAAAATAAAAAAAAAGTAAATCAAACCCCCTTTATCACCACCTTAGTTAGGGAAAAATAATAAAATAAAAAATGTATTTATTTCCATTTTCCCATTAGGGTTAGAGTTGGGCTAAAGTGAGTTGAGCTAAAGTGAATTGGGCTAAAGTTAGAGTTAGGGTTGGGGCTAAAGTTACGGTTAGGGCTAAAGTTTATGTTAGGGTTGGGGCTAAAGTTAAGGTTAGAGTTGGGGCTAGGGTTAGGGTTGGGGCTAGGGTTGGGATTATGGTTAGGTTTGGGATTAGGTTGGGATTAGGGTTAGAGGTGTGTTGCGGTTAGGGTTGGAGTTAGAATTGTGGGGTTTCCTCTGTTTAGGTACATCAGGGGGTCTCCAAAGATGACATGGCGCCACCATTGATTCCAGCCAATTTTGCGTTCAAAAAGTCAAATGGTGCTCCCTCCCTTCTGAGTCCTGCCATGCACCCAAATAGTAGCTTTTCCCCATGTATGGGGTACTCAGAAGAAATTGGACAACACATTTTGTTGTCCATTTTCTCCCGATACCCTTGTGAAAATAAAAACAATTGGTTCCAAAGTAATTTTTTTGTGAAAAAAGTAAAATGTTCATTTTTTCCTTCCATATTGCTTTAGTTCTCGTGAAGCACCTGAAGGGTTAATAAACTTCTTGAATGTGGTTTTGCACGCCTTGAGGGGTGTAATTTTTAGAATGGTGTCACTTTTGGGTATATTCTGTTATATTGACCCCCAAACTCACTTAAAATGTTAGGTGGTCCCTTAAAAAAATGGTTTTGTAAATTTTGTTGCAAAAATGAGAAATCGCTGGGAAATGTTATTTATTAGCTGTTTTATGTGACACTACTCTCTAATTTTAGGGTACAAAAATGTAAAGATTGAAAATTGCCAAATTTTCAAAATTTTTGCCAAACTTCTGTTTTTTTTATAAATAAGCGCAAGTTATATCAAACAAATTTTACTACTAACACGAAGTATAATATGTCACGAAAAAACATTCTCAAAATCAGCGGGATAAGTTGAAGCTTTCTAGAGCTATAACCTCAAACTGACAGAGGTCAGAATTGTCAAAATTGGCTAGGTCATTAAGTAGCAAACTGGCTCTGTCAGTAAGGGGTTAAATTTCATGCCAGCGCCCCTCTAGCCATGGGCATTGCTTGCATAGATTGATCTCCTGGCAGTCTTCAAGAAAACTGAGCTGATCGCAATTTTAGTGAAACATGCTGCGAGATAAATCTGCACAAGCGTTGCCCGCAGCTAGGAAGACACTGGAGCAAAAATTAACAGGAAGAAAATAGACACAAGAGGCAGCGGAGGGGCCATTGCAATGTCAAAGGTCCTACCCACTGTTTCGCCACAATGCACCAAAAGCTTAGAAAACCGAAATGTCTGATGATTAAACAACCAGACTTTGGATTTCTTCACTGAAGGTACCTATTGAATCAGTATAAGAGCACCATTATGGCCATACCTTTATTTTAGCATCCATAATCCTGATGAAAGGTTCTCTTAAAGGCTGTGTTCCCACTATAAGTATTTGGTGATTTGCAGATTTTCTCCAGCATTTATGCTGCATTAGGTTACCTGCATTTTTACTACATTTTTGATACTGCAGTTTTTGACTCTTTTTGGTATGTCATGTTTTAAATAAAGCTGCTTTGTTTTTAATACTTCCTGGTGTTTGACTTTGACAAAACTTTACTGAAACAGTCATGTGTGGATTGAATGCTTTTTTTACGGCGTTTCAGCAGTGGTTTCATATATAAGATGTAGAATGTAAGCCCGAAAGGGCAGGGTCCTCTCTCCCCTCTATACCAGTCTGTGATTGTTAGTTTGGTTACTGTAAGTGATATCTGTAATTTGTATGTAACCCCTTCTCATGTACAGCACCATGAAACCAATGGTGCTTTATAAATACATAATAATAGTAATAATAAAGCAATTTTGGGGGGAAAATTTTCACATACAACTCAGCCAACCTGCAAGTAAAAGACATTGTGGATTTAAAAAATTCACCCCAGGTCAGTTTATCTGTGTTAAAAACTCATCGTGGGAACTTAACCTTGAGCTGCATCAGAATTTTGGCATGTATATACACATATGTACAGAAAGAAGGTTAATACATATTAAAGATGACCTGCTCCTCTCAAAGTGGTGTGTTCCTACACACACTGACACTGTCCAATCAGGGCTTTCAGTTGGGTGTATATACTGTTAGGCTCACCTTGTGAAGTGGACCCCCTAAACCTCAGGTTCCGGTGGGTACAGGGACCCATGGCGTGGGAAGAAGACGGTAAGATGGCATGTGAGGAGTGAGGACTTGGCACACTCGGGAATCTTGGGAACAACAGGATGGATAAAGTGAAATTCAGCAGGTATTGAAGCAGATTAAACACGGTGTGCACAGAAGGTGGAGTACACCAAGCTAGCCTTCATGAGCCTTAAAAGACCTAAGGAGATTATGTATTATGTCAGTGAGTCAGGTCAGGCGAAATCCAACACGGAGCACAACAGAGGGCAGTGGACAGATGTAGGAAGCAGAGTCCGAGATACCTAGGACAGGTGTGACGCACTAAGACATCCCAACTAGTAATGGTTAGTGCATTCTGACATTTCTGGGAGGAATCATAGAGGAGAAATAGAGGATCAGCGCCATACAGAGTTCTAAAACAAGAGAAAAACACAAGGGCATTTACTAGAATAGACAGGTCCGACGAGCTGACGGGTTTTCTTTAATAGATTTTAACCTGTAAGGTACTGTACTTACCGTTGTGCTGAAAAGTTTACATACCTCAGCAGGGTCATTTGGATGTTTTGGGTTGTCATTATGATTTAAAAAGAGAAAACACAGTAGTTTGACAATAAATGGCTTCACCCAACCACTAACCCTGAGTAGAGGAAAAGTTTTGGTGTTATCATTTATATTCTTTGAAAAAAGGCCAAGAAAGCAAAAATTCTGCTGGGGTATGTAAACTTTTGAGCACAATTGTATGTCTGGAAACAATGATACAGACAGCTTTCTCTGCCCCACAGTGTCCTCCTGGCCTCTCCATGAAAGATAAGCATCACTCCACATATTGAACTACTAGAGTCACAGCTGGACTTTGTGGCATTATACACCTTTGGTTACTAGTGTCGCTTTGGCAGCTGGTGACCTGCTTTGTTTCTGTATTGTTGACTTGAGTCTTTTCCTCTTCTGAGGTAGGATGTTTAGAGGAAGCAACGTTCATTGTGACGTTATCTGGTAGTTTACGTGTAGCCAAGCAAATCTTAGTAGATTTTGATGAAAATTTAGTACTTGAACATTGGGGTGCACTACTGCAATGAAGAAGGGCAATGAAGCATCTGTGAAACTGAAAAAAGAAAAGAGAAACATTAGAAATGTATCATAAATATTTACAGTCAATACATCTATTATTTGATATGTACATTTCCATGGATAATACTAGGCAATCATATAATCCCAGAAGAAATTCTCCTTTTTAAAACATAAGAGTGAGGGGGTACTTTCTCTAGTTATACAGTTTTATATGTAAGAACAACAAACATCCACAGTAAAAAAAAACAAAACAACATTTTTGCATAGTTAGTTACATAAGATGAAAAAAGACCTCAGTCCATCAAGTTCAACCTTTCTCCACTAATTGTACATTTCGTCAATAATGTAACTATAATCCCCAATGTTATGTGTATCAAGGAAATCATCCAACTCTATTTGAAAAGCTGTTATAGTGCCTCCCATTACTACCTCTTGTGGTCGGATTCTACAGTCTGACTGCTCTAACTGTAAAGAACCCTTTCCGATTATGCTGCTAGAATTGCCTTTCTTTCACTCATAATAAGGGCTCTCTGGTCCTTAGTATGGTCTTTGAAAGGAAGACTAAGGGAGCATTGTCAGAATGGGTGTACCCACTGTGGGTAAGGGAGGGGCAGCTGCCCCCCCTAGAAGCAGGGGGAGAAGAAGAAATTTTAAAAAGTCTGCGGTTTTAAGGGGCATGGGCCCTTTAAAAGCTCAGGCCGCGTATGTTCAGGGGCGAAATCATTATCTGAACCTCCGCGTCGCACATCCCGAAGTATTATGGCAAGTGTGCACCCGGCGTATGACGTCAGTGTCATGCGACGGGTGCACACAGCCGGCGGCCATTTTACCTTGTGCGCACCGGACCTGCAGAGAAGAGGAGGAGGAGGACGCTGGGAGCGCAGGAATGTAAGAGGAATTTTTTTTTCGTGTGTGTGTGTGTGTGTGTGTGTGAGCGTGCATGTGTGCATGGGGGACCAGGCTAAAGACACATTGCGGGGATGTGGCTGGAGACACATTGGGGGGACTAGGCTGGAGACACATTGGGGGGATACCAGGCTGGAGACACATTGGGGGGGAACAGGCTGTAGACACATTGGGGGTCCAGGCTGGAGACACATGGGGGATGAGGCTGGAGACACTTGGTGGGGGGACCAGCCTAGAGACATTTGGTGGGGGGAAGCAGGCTTGAGACACTTGGGGGGGTGGGACCAGGCTGGAGACACATGGGGGAAAGAGGCTGGAGACACATAGGGGAAGCAGGACAAGGTTCCAGGATGAATACATATGGAGGGCGAGTAGGGATACCTATGGGTGGGCAGAACAAGGGACCGGGATGCATTTATGGGGGCCAAGATGCATGTATGAGGGAACCAGGATGCATATATATGGTAGAGCCAGGATGCATATATATATGCAGTATTTATGGGGGGGGAGCAGCACATGGCACCAGGATGGATATATGGGGTGGAGCAGCACAAAAGGCCAGGATGGATATATTGGGCTAGCAGCACAAGGAACTAGGATGAATATTTGGGGGTTGGTAGCACAAGGGATCAGGATTGATATATGGAGGGGAGCAGCACAAGGGACCAGGATGGCTATAAGTGTAGAAGCATATGGGACTAGGATGGATATATGGGGGTGGCAGCACAAAAGTCCATGATGGATATTTGGGGGTGGCAGCACAATGGACTAAGATGGATATATAAGGGAGGGTGGCAGCACAAGGTATCAGGATGGATATATGGAGGGGAGCAGCACAATGGACCAGAATGGATATATGGGGGGGACCAGCGCAAGGGGCCAGGATGAATATATGGGGGGAGCATCACAAGGGGCCAGGATGATCTATGGGGGGAGCAGCACAACGGGCCAGGATGATATGTGGGGGGAGCAGCACAAGGGGCCAGGATGTATATGTGTGGGGAGCAGCACAACAGGACAGGATGAATATATGGGGGGATGGCAGCACAAAGGACCAGTATGGATAAATTGGGGGAGCAGCACAAGGGCACATGATTGTTACACAGGGCGGAGCTCCACAAAGGACCAGGATGGATATATAAGGGGAGCAGCACATGGTCACATGATTGATAAATAGGGGGAGCAGCACAAGGGATAGATATATGGGGGGAGGAGGACAATGGACATATATGGGGGCCTATATGGATAGCTGGGGGGCAGGATGGATATCGAGGGCCCAGGCTGCAGATATTGGGGCCAGGCTAGACAAGGGACATGGGGGTCCAGGATGGGGCATATAATAAAGTAAAGGGTACCAGGCTGGGCAAGATTATTAAATAAAGAAGGACTTAATTACTTTTTTGGGGCCAGAATGAGGAACATGCTGTATTAGTTTATGGTGACAAGTGGGGAACGTAATTTCTTTAGGATCTAATTAGGAATATTATTACTACTGTCATATAATTTACTTTTTAGGAAACTGTTTTCCATGAAGGGAGCAAAATGGGGGTCCTGTTACTATACAGTGTGGCACTATGTTGCTTTTTTTCATCTGACATAGTGTTGAAGTCGAGGAAAAAAATGAGTAAAGTGCTCTGGAAGCGATCAGCTATTGACGACTGTGTTATATTTTGCAGAGAAGAGCCCTGGTTGCAAGAAGTGATGGTCTGTGCTGGATGAAGAAAAGCGAAGATGATGGACTTCAACTACAGACGTCACTGGTGAGTTCAGTGTATTACATATACACGTACACTGTACACTATATACAGAGCTCCTGTGAACAATGTCACTGGTGATCCCTGTATTACCTGTACACTTACACTATACACAGAGTTCCTGTGTATAATGTCATTGGTGTTCACTGTATTACCTGTACACAGACAGTAAACACAAAGCATCTATGTATCAGGTCATTGGTGATTACTGTATTACCTGTACACTGACTCTATATACAGAGCTCCTGTCAATATTGTCGTTGTTGATCACTGCATTACCTGTACACTGACATTATACAGAGCTCCTGTGTGTAATGTCACCGATGATCACTGTATTACCTGTACATTATATACAGAGCTGTTGTGTATAATGTCATTGGTGATCCCAGCATTACCTGTACACTATAAACTATATACAGAGATCCCATGTATAATGTTACTGGTGCTCACTGTATTTCCTGTACACTATATGCAGAGCTTCTGTGTATATTGTCATTGGTGATCACTGTATTACTTGTACAATATACATTATATACAGAGCTCCTGTCTATAATGTCACTGGTGATCACTGTATTACCTGTACACTATACACTATATACAGAGCTCCCATGTATAATGTCACTGGTGCTCACTGTATTACATTACACTATATGCAGAGCTCCTGTGTATATTGTCACTGGTGCTCACTGTATTACATTACACTATATGGAGAGCTCCTGTGTATATTGTCATTGGTGATCACTGTATTACTTGTACACTATACATTATATACAGAGCTCCTGTGTATAATGTCACTGGTGCTCACTGTATTATCTATACACTATATGCAGAGCTTCTATGTATAATGGCACTAGTGGTAGTAACAGTGTTGTTAGTATTGTGGCTTGTATTCATGATCAGTATTGTAGTATTCAATCACTGTGTGGTGGTAATTTGTAGTCTGGTCATGGTGTGGCGGTATTTGTTCCTAGTATGTGGTATTTTTCAGTCACTATGAGGTGGAATATGTAGTCTAGTTATGGTGTGGCTGTATTTCTCCTTGTATGTGGTATTATTAAGTCACTATGTGATCTGTTCATGGTGTGGTGGTAGTTCTCCCCTGTATGTGACATTATTGGTTTTGGTATACTGGACTGTGCTGTGTATGGCAGTCATTTGTTCATTTTCGTTTCATTCACCTTTTTCGTTCTAAAATTTTACAACCTGAACAACCATGGCTTGCCCCCCCCCCCCCAGTCTTGATCTTGGGTACGCCCATGATTGTCAGGGCAGAAACGTGCCATGTTGTTTTACTTTTTTTGCTTTAATCATGTTTGAATAAATTATTTTCAGATATGAGCCGTATTATGAGAGAAAAGAATCTATTTTGAGTGTCCCAGAAAGGATTTTTTCTTGTTTGTGGCAGAAACAAAATCTGTAATTAAATCAAAAGAGCCAAAATGTCTCTAATGCGCTAATACCTGCACCGTCCGCTAACCCAAAATTATTTTGAGATATGACTTATATTATTATAATTAAACATAAACCCCTTAACCCCCAAGGGTGGAGTACACGTTAATGACTGGGCTAATTTTTACAATTCTGAGCACCGTCCTTTATGAGGTAATAACTCTGGAACGCTTCAACGGATCCCACTGATTCTGAGATTGTTTTCTCGTGACATATTGTACTTCACTTTAGTTTCAAAATTTCTTCATTGTTTTGGTTCTTCAATTTTTATTAAGCCACAATTATTTTTTGTTCAATAATCAATTTTTTTTACAACAGTCAGGCGCTTCTGTGGGAGCTAAGTTCTCCCCGTCTGTTGCCAACTTAGTAAGGCTTGGTGGGATGAATTATATATCTTTAACATTGACAATCCATTTTTGAATTATATAAAATATTATTCCAGATATATCGATGACCTATTGCTAGTCTGGAAGGGGGTCAGGCTGATATTTCTTCTTTTATTGATTATCTCAATTCCAATCAATTCAACCTTAAATTCACTTATAATTTTGATAAGGAATCTATTTGTTTTTTGGCACTTCAGTTAGTGGGTACACCATCTAACACTGTAGCTAGCTCTACATATCGTAAAAAAAACGCTGGCAACACAATTTTACATGCTGAGAGTTTCCACCCTGTTCACACAATCAAGTCAATCCCGGCTGGGTGAGCTCTTTCGGCTAAACGTAACTGCAGTGACCTGTCTTCTTTTGAACAGGAAAGCAAAAGCATTTGTGAAAGATTAAAAAAACGCAATTACCCCAGTTGGAGTCTTGATCAAGCACAAAGTATTGTCAAAAAGAAATCAAGTATTTATTTCCTCAATTTAAATCAATCTATCCCTACTACTAATTCTTTAAATGATGTTTCTGAGAATAACATTAGTTGTCAAGAAAAGTGTCCTACTCTAGTTCTTACACAGTGTTTTTTTTTAAATCTATCTCTAACATCATAAAACGCAATCTTAATGTTCTTAGGAGTGACCATATAATGGATAATATTCTTGAACGTGGTATAAGAATTGCCTCAAGACAGGCCCCTACGCTTGGCAAATTTTTATCTCCCAGTTATTATTGTCAGAAGCAAAAGCGGGGTAAAAGCCACTGGTTGTCCACCAGAGGTTATTTCAAATGTGGACAATTTCCATGTAAAACGTGTTCACTTTCAGTTAAAACGACTATTTTTTCCAGTTCTCTAACTAATAAA